>NW_015387316.1:685676-717352 GCF_001527695.2 Protobothrops mucrosquamatus
TCCAGTCTCCCATCGTAGGCAGAATTGGGCTCTTCCAATTTTGGGCTATTAGCAATCGGGCAGCAGATAAACAATAAAGCATCAAATTTATTTCTTTTGCATCTAAATCTTGCACAATACCTAAAAGAAACAACTGTGGAAGAAAAATAATCCTTTTTTTAAAAATCTGCTGTAAGTTCCACCATAGTTGTACCCAAAAAGCCTTAATGACCTTACAAGTCCACCACATATGAAAAAAAGTTGCATCTGGATGACCACACCTCCAGCACTTGGATTCATAGTTCGGATAAATACCCAGTTCTACCTCTGCTTCCTCTGATCTAGCAGTTCTTTTCTCAGGTTTAAAATTTTTGGGGAGAAAAAAGAGACCAGACTAGAAAACTTAGTAATAGAACAAAGCACATATTGAGAAGCAAGATCCTGTTATCTTGGATCTAGTAGGACCAACTAAGTAGCAGCAAATGAAGCTGTGGAATTTCAGTTTAAAAAAATGGTCTAGACCGGGGGTAGTCAACCTCGGCTCTTTTATGACTCGTGGACTTCAACTCCCAGAATTCCTGAGCTGGCTCAGGAATTCTGGGAGTTGAAGTTCACGAGTCATAAAAGAGCCGAGGTTGACTACCCCTGGTCTAGACTCTAGAAGATGCTAGGGTGAAATCTAGAATTTCTTGTTTGCAAAGCATGTCACTGGATTAAAATCTAAGGTTTTACAGGAGTTTGTCGTTTCATCTAGTATTTAAACCTTAGCATCTTAGCATCTTTAAGATATGTGGGTTCCAACTCCCAGAATTCCCCAGCCAGCATGTTGTCTATATGTCTACCAAAACAAGTCTGGAAGAAAGTATAGATACTATCATTTGTTTGCAATAGTGGCGAATATCTGTAGCTTGGGTGTAGGATGAGGATGAAAGCTCATTCTCCAAGCTTGTGGGTTGGTTTCCGAATATTTCGTTACCAGGCTAGGTAACATCTTGAGCAGCTTTTAGGGAATGTCTGTATCCCACTCTCAGCAGCAGTTCACCGTCTAATGACCTTGACCTGAAGTAATCTCCCCATCACAATACCCATCACCAGCCTCTGACTGATAACTCACTCCTGACCCCCTGATAATTCACACCCTCCAACGATCCTGACCTGTAAGTAACCTTCCCATCAAAAGACCCATCACACGACTCCCTCTGGTGACTCCTCACGAAACCGTCACTTGACACGCCCACACCTGAAGCCCTTATAAATTGAAGAATACTGATATAGACATCCTCTAAAAGCCACTAAAGACATTATCTAACGAAACATTTGGAAACCAACCCACAAGCTTGGAGAACGAACCTTCACCCTCACCCTCACACTATCATTTGTTTTGTTTTATTTATCTACTTTTCAACTTTTAAAATGTTCCTCAACATAGCTGACATTAACTCTGAGGAGTTAAAATGGAATATAAACTGGTGTGATTTCCCACAGTGCATTCATATGTACTCTCTCTGGCATACAGTGAATAAATATACATTTAAAAATGCCTTTCTCTGTATCCCTTTCCCAAAATTCTGACTCTGATCATATAGTATGAGGCAGCTGTGGAACAATGAATGGTTTCTCTTAAAATCAGGGCAGATTACTCCCTAAACAATAAGAACCATGCCCCTCCAGGCACATTCAGTATATCATTGGGAATTACTGTTACAATTTGTTTCTATTAATGATTTAAATTAGAAATTATGTCTACTAATTGTCCTTGAAATTCTGAAGGCCAGCCATTGTCATTAAACTATGTCTCAGTTTCTTGCCCAGAGAAATTCCAGGCACAGCTGCTTTGATCTATAGAAACAGAGAAATCTTTTTTTTTTTTTTGTAAACCAAGAGGAGACAATTTACATATAGCCAGTAACTCTTTTTTACAGTTTAAAAAAAATAAAATATCCCTTTCCTATTAAATCTCTGACAAATTAGTAAGGTAAATGATAAAAATTAAAATGGAAAGGCATATTAAAAAGAATGTTAAACAGGGTGCTGTCCCATCCACCGAGAATGGGAAATGTCACCAAGGGAACATTCTGGAAAGTGAGCAGAAGATCACAAAAGCAGCAGAAATATGGGATTTCATTCAGGAAAGGAGTTCTTTGGATCTGCACAATCTCCAAGAGACATATAGGAATGTAAAAGGAGGCAAGGATTGTGTGACCTGCAAAACTGGTGCCAAGTAGGTGCCATGCTTGTGTTTCTGCCTAAGGAGGACCACAACTACACTTGCACTAACTACAAACTGACTGCATTCCTGGAAGAGTAAGAGAAGTGGATGGAGGCCTGTTGGGCTACATTAGACTTTAATATTTAATCAATTTATATAGCTGCTTATCTGAAATACATGATTCTAGGCAGCTCACAATGTTAAAATAAGTAAAAACATATATATATACTATATACCAAAAACAAAACCCCTAGCTACTGGGAAAAAAATAATAAAAGACAACCATTAATCATTATCTTCCCTGAGGACTTTCTGGACAAAGCAAAAGGATGTTCCAAAAAGGAAAAACCCACCACATGAAGGAAGATATTACCATAAAGAAAAGAGCAGCCTTGGAGGAATAGGGATATAACTCAGAGGACCAAGAAAACCAGGAGATGTTCCCTGTCAGTAGAGCTGCACAATCATTTTCAGACAATCACTGGAGGAAGATTCATAGACTTGTAGAGAAGGGATTTCACCCAGCGTCCCAGTAACGGGAAGGAGAAAAGTCAGATTGTCCCTGAGATAAGCAATTCAGTGACTCTCATCAAAAAGAAAAGGTATGTAATAGTGATGAGTGACTCACTGCTCAGAGGAACAGAGTTGGGAATCTGCAAACCAGACATGTTATCAAAGGAAATACATTGTCTTCCAGATATGAAGATCCAAGATGTGACTAAGAAGCTGATCAGAGTAGTCAGCCTTTCTATTGATTTTTCTTTGTACTGATCACTATCCCTTTCTTCTGTTTCATGTTGGAACAAATTACACTGCCAGAAAAAGCTGGGAAGAATTTCTAAAGACTTAGAGGAGCTGCATAGAAAGGGAAAAGAGCTAAGGGCACAGATAGTGTTTGTAATCCATACTTCCAGTGGAGGATTCTGAAGGAGAATTTGTTTGTTTAAGGGATGACGTTGTCGAGAAAACTGGATTCCTGAATAACAATCTTCACTACCAACAGGAAGGGATTCTAGCAAGAGATGAGTTGCATTTCACAAAGACTGGATAGAATGTCTTTAGAAGACATCTTGCTAAGGTCATCTGGAGGGCTTTCAACTAAACGTGATGGGGGATGAGAAATCACCTAGAACCACACACCCCAAAACCCAAATCCATAGCTGCTGGAAAAAATCATAAAGGCAACCATTAATCATTCTCTTCCTTGAGGTGGGTCTGGACAAAGCAAAAGCAGGTCTTTAAAAAAATATCACATGAAGGAAAATCTTGCCACAGAGAAAACAACAGCCTTGGAGGAATGTGGAACATAAAGACCAAGGAATAAACCTTACAACAAGGAAAAGGTATACTGTGGAAAATGGTATACCTCTGTATACCATTATGCAGAATATGAGCAACAAACAAGAAGAACGAACATTCATAGTGCAGGATCCCAGATATGATATTGTGGCTATAAGTGAAACTTAGTGGGATGGATCTCATGACTAGAATATAGTACTGGAAGGATATAATTTGTTCAAAAGAAACAGACCCAAAAAAGGAGGAGGGGAAGTTGCAATATATAAAAAGAACAACTACCACCTTTATGGAAATTAATGACTACAAGGAAGAAAGTGTCTGATGAGTATTAAGGGAAAAAGAAACAAAAATGAAATTGTTGTAGGTACAGAATATAGGCCACCCAGTGAAGCAAAAGATATAGGTGGTTTGAAATAGTGGTGAATATCTGTGGTTCGTGTATAGCAGTGGTTCTCAACCTGTGGGTCGGGACCCCATTTGGGGTCGATCGACCATTTCATGGGGGTCGCCAAGCAAGGCTGTCGGCCATTTTTTTTGTCGGCCATTTTTTTCCCCTTTTCCAGCGGGTGCCTTACCTTCCTTGGGCTGGGCCAGCTGGTGGTCGGCCTGCTCCATCTCTGCCGCTTGCCAGCTACGCCTCAGCCGGCGCAGGGGGCGGAACCACGCATGCGTGGCACTCCCGGGCAGGGAAAGTCCTTGACTTACGACCGGTTGGGTAGTCCTCGACTTACGACCAGTTTAGTCCTCGATTTATGACCGGTTTAGTCCTCAACTTATGACCGGTTTAGTCCTCGACTTACGACTGGTTGGGGTCGCGGCATTAAAAAGGTTGAGAACCACTGGTGTATAGGATGAGAGTGAACGTTCATTCTCTGAGCTTGTCGGTTGGTTTCCAAACATTTTGTTACCAGGCTAGGTAACATCTTCAGCGGAGTTTAGGGGATGTCAGTGTCAGTGTTCTGTTTATATGGGCTTCATGTGGTCAATAGGTCTTGTGATGGGTCAGGTGTGGGTGTGTCAAGTGAAGATCTTGTGAGGGTCTTGTCAGGTGTGAGTCATCAGTGAGGGGCTTGTAACGGGGCTTGTGATGGAGAGATTACTTAAGGTGAGGGTCTTTGGAAGGTGATGTGCTGGTTGAGGGAGGCTTGCATGGATTGGTTGAGGGTCAGTGCTGTATCTAGTTGGCTGTGTGATTGATTTGGATTCTGAGGGATTTGTAGGCTGGTTGTAGGTCAATGTGTCTGTTGATGGAATTGCTTGTGGAGTGCCAAACTTCAATGAATTCACAAGCACAGCAGGTGGTAGCATGGCCTATGATTGTTGTGTTGCTCCAATCGAACTGGTGCTGTTTGGTGTCAGTGAGGTTAGAGATTAAGGATTTGGGATCATGGCATTTGACTGCCAGCCGGTGTTCGTGGATCCTGGGTTTTAACTGATGTGATGTTTGTCCCACATAGAATTGGTTGCAATTGTTACAGTCGATTTTGTAGATTACATTGTTTCTTTCATCCTTCTGTATCTTGTCTTTGGTTCTGGATAATTCCTGGTGGAGTGTGGCTGTGGGTTTGTGGGCTATTGCTATTCCTAAGGGTTGGAGAATTCTGGCTGTCATTTCTGACACCCCTTTTGTTTATAGTAGGTTTAGTTTTTGCATGGTGGTTGGCTGTGTAGTGTGTTGTGGTTTGGATGCTGTGTATCGGAATATGAAGTTTTTTGGATAGCCCTTACAGAAAAAGACTTCAAGAAACTGTTTCTCTTCTGCTTTTCTTAGTTTTGTGGAGTTGCAGTGTCCTGGCCCTTCTGAAGAGGGTCTGGGACACAGCTTCTTTTGTGTGCAGTGGGATTTGTTGTTTGTGAAGCTGAGGATCTGATCCCTGTGTGTGGGTTTGTGGTAGACACGGGTTTCCAATTCTCTGTGGTCTTTGCAAACCAAATGGGCAAAATGTCTAGGAAATACAACACAGATAGATTCACAGTTGGCTGAATAAACATACCCAATGTATGGTCATTAATTATCTATGTACAGATGGGGAGAGGTATGCTGTGGGGTACTTCAGGGTTCTTACCTGGGCCCTATACAGGTCAACATCTTTATAAATGACTTAGATGACAGGAGAGAAGTTGTGCTTATAAAATTTGTGAATGACTAAGCATCCAGATGCAGGCTTAAATTTCAAAAAGATCTTGATAGTCTTGATGTTGTCCAAACAAATGTTGTTCATAGAAATGTTCTGCTCTGAAGAAAAAACAAGTGTTATAATAGCTGGTATCTGACTTAGACAGTATACTTGCAAAAAGAAACTGGGTGTCTTGGTAGACCACAGATAAAGTATGAGCCAGTAATGTGCCACAGATGCCAAAGAGTCAATGAAGTTTTCTGTTGCATTGGTAAAGGCATAGTGCCAAGATTACAGGAAATGATAGTATAACTCTGTGCTGCAATGGTCAGACTAGACCTGCAATGTTATATCCAGATATCATTGCCCCAATTAAAGAAAAGAATGTGAGGAAATAGGAAGAGTATAGAGAGGAGTGACAAAATGGTGAGGAGCTTGAAAACTAAATGTGACAAACAACAGTTAAAGGAACGTGGTATGTTTAGCCTAAAGAAGACAAAGCTCAGGGGAGACACGATAGCAGTCTTCCAATATTTGAAGGATTGTCACAGGAAAGAGGGTGTGAATTTATTCCCTGGAGCACCCATAAGTTAAGGGAAAAAACAGTAGGTGGAAGCTTTACAGTGAGAGATCCAGATTTTAAATAAGGCAACATTTCTGACTGTGAGACTTGCTAAACAGTGAAACAGAGTGAAGTTTTTTTTTTTCCTGGAAACATTCAAATTGCCATTAATAGATTTTGCTTATTATGCCATCTTGCTTTTCAACATTAAACTAATAAGTTGTCTGTTAATGATTGATTGCTATAAGGGCTCTGAGAGCAAAAAAAAAGCTCTATTCGGTTAGACAATGCTATTTTGGTTACTGTGATGTGATTCTTATTAATTTTGGGATTGGTGGGGCTTTTTATTAATTAAATTGGGGAAATAGTAGCACTATTCTTCAATTTGTGATGTTGATAACTGCAAGCCCCATGCTATTTTGCTTTTAAAATGTCTTCCATTAAGATTTGTTGTTTCAGTAATGTTCTTTTTATTTAGAAATGAGGAAGTCTTAGATCTATGAAGTCCTGCTAGAAGCTGTAGATAATAAATATATGCTCTATGCCAAAGTTGGTAGAGGCTATCAGATATTGCTGAATTGCACATCTCAGCATCTCTGCTAGCTGGCTATGCTAGCTATGACTGATAGAAGTTCAATAACATCTCAAAGTCAAAGGTTTCAATCCCTGTGTTCTGTGAATAAAGAAGTTATTACCTCATACAACTAAAATAGCATCATCCAGAGGTAAAAAAAAAAACCCAGCAATTTCAGTAAAAATTGTTGATTTACAAAAGCATTTTTAAAAAAATGTTAGGGACCAAAAATCCTGAAAAGAGGTACTCACAGGAACGTCCATAAGAACTCCCATGATCACTCTGGAATTATGGATGGCTAATTATTTATTGGTTTAATTTGTTTTATACTCTGTATCTTCTAGGAGTTCATGGTGGCTTTACATGATGTTCTTCTGCTCATTTTATTCACACAATAAATTTGTATCATAGACTGAGTGGAGAGAAAATACCTGGCCCCAAATCATCTCATGTTCCCATGGCTGTGGGTGAACCTGAATATCACCAGTTCTAGTACAGCATCTTTACTACGGCAGTACATGGGCTCTCCAGAATAAGGGCAGTAACATTTCATTCTCTAATTTATGTTCAGGTAGAGTATACTGTATGTGACCTAACCCTCAACTTTGCATCATCACACCAGCACTTCTCTAAGGCTCAGTCAGATACTGTTAAGATTTCTGGAAAATTTTACTATGGGGGTTAGTGCTGGTGTCCACAGTAAGCATGGGCAATGACACAGAAAGCAAAGTAATGAAGTTGCTTTCTACCATCATCTTCATCCTCCCCAAAGGTCTCTCCCGTACAAGGCCATCCTCTTTTGCCTCATAAAGCACTGTCTGCTATTAAGGGAAAAAGAATCATCTCATCAAGATGCAGAAACAATTCATTTAACCTTGTTGAAATGCTTCATGTCATTCCAAGGCCTCACTTGACCAATCCTTCCAGTTGGCAAAAAGGCCTCCTCTGCCTTTTTCCTTCCGGTATGCACATATACGCTGAAAGCGCTTTGGCCACAGGAATTGCTGGAGGAGGGCTAAGAGGGTCACAAAGCATCACATCAGCTTAGCTTAGCTTTGTTTTTTGGATATGTAGGTAGGTTGGTGAATGGGTGAGTGTGCACATATGCATGCATGTGGATGCATGCACAAAGCAGATTCAGAATTATGTTTTCCTCAAACCATTGTCAACCCAAAATTTGGCCCAGACTGTACTTCCTACCACTTCAACTGACCATTGACATTTTTTTTTGTAGTTTTAATACAAATACCATGTTTCACCAAAAATAAGACCAAGCCTTATATTATTTTTTGCTCCAAAAGACGCATTATGGCTTATTTTCCAGTTAGGGATTATATTCAGGGAAATACAATACTAAATGCATCCATCTGGCTGACAATCTTAACTGGGGCTTATTTTTGGGATGGGGCTTATATTATGAGTGTCCTGAAAAATCATGCTAGGGCTTATTTTCTGGTTGGGTCTTATTTTTGGGGAAACATAGTAGGTGCACTTTCAAAGCAAGCATCAAATGGGGAAGCTTAGCAACAAAGGTTATAGTGCAACCCATAGTGGCTATTCTTGATCTCTAAATGATGATGAAGACAGTCTCTAGAAATAGGATCCTGACTCTCTGTGGCAGGCAGAAATAACACATAAAATGGGATGAGTCAAAAACCACAGCGGTGAGAAAAACAGATGGTTCAAGAGCGCCACAGAGTCACAGTATTTCAGAGAAAAGACCAACTTTGCTCTGGCTTCAGAGGAACCTCAGCAGAGCCATAAAAAAATTAACTCAGCTTTCAAAATCAGCCAACAACAGATTCAAAGCTGGTTTTAAACTGACATGGTGTCATCTGAAAAGAAACAGGCTGGCAAAGACTCATATATTATACGCAGCCACCTAAACCATTGTCAGTTTAATCCCTTCTTAGCCTCTCATGAAAGCCTCCAATTAATGTAGCTTTTTTGGCTTTTGAGAAGGAAAGCTGCAGCCCTCCCAATTTCCTTATTGCAACTGTTTCACTTCCATTTAGCATGTTTTGTAAAAGCAATACAAACAACAGACATAGATCATGGCCTTTTTGTGTCCGTTGGTATTGTTAATTAATTGGCACCTTGACATCCAGGTTTGGCTGGAAGTGTTGGTCCCATTCCATTAGCTTAAACAAGATGTTTCAACACCAAAGGGGTTTTCTGCATGTGAAATCAGTTCCAAAACAAATACAAATTAATGGTTAGGCTATTATTCTGGATAATGCTGAAGGGATATAATTGTTGTGATCCACTGTCTACCCATAGCTACTATAGGGCTATGGTAACATATTAAGCTGCTCAACCCCCATGCAGATACATACCTATTCAGTTGTTTTAAAAAATGGAAACAGGATTATGCCATTCAATTCTAGGATTTCTGTTTTCTATGTTTCCCAGACAGTTCCTGCATGACTTTGCCATTAATAAGACAGGGCTTTATGTATAAAGGCAGTCCTTGACTTTCAACCATAATTAGGACCAGAATTTGTATTGTTAAGCAAGGCAGTTGTTAAGTGAGTTGCATTTGATTTTACAACCTTTTTTGTGATAGTTGTTAAGCAAATCATGCAGTTGGTAAGGGAATCATGTGGTCATTCAGTGAACCAGACAGTTGTTAAGTAAATCTAGCTTTCCCAATTTACTTTGTTTGTTGGGAGGTGGCTGGAAAGATTGTAAATGGCGATCACAAACCTGGGTGCTGCAACATTAATAAGTACATGTCAGTTTCCAAGCACCAAATTTTGATCATGTGACCTTGAGGATATTGCAACAATCATAACTGTTAGGAGCAATTATAAGTCACTTTTTAGTGCTATTGTAACTTTGAATGATCACTAAAGAAATAGATGTAAATTGGGGACTACCTATGTTGCATCAGAATTTAATTTGCAATTGGAACATTGATTTGCTCAGAATACATGCTGAGAAGATTTACATGAATGTATCAATCTTGGAAAAGAAACATGTGATTGCAGGAAGCAAAACCAGCAGGATTTGCAGAAATCCCTATGTGCAGGAAAAAATATGATCTGGACAGCACATACATGCATTTATTTATCAGTACCTCCTTAAATTATGTGCAGCTTTCCCTCTGATTACATGTGAGACCCAGAAGAAGCCTTTTTTTCTTTCAGTCTACAGAACTGTCACAGCAGTAGGTGAACCTGGATCAAAGAATGAGGTTGGCAGTGTAAATCCACCTTTCCAATCAGGTTAATATATTGAATAGCCCTGGCTTTCATCTGCAAAAAAAATCTGTATTTTCTGATCTTAAGAAAGTTGACATCAACACAGTTATAAGTAATGTCAGGCACAGCTAGACCTTCTAAAGGAACAAGATCTACATGAAATAGTGATTTATTTATTTTTTTAAAAAAGGGAATTAATTGGGAAAGCTTGGTGTAGAATGCATGCCTCCTTTGGAGATGCTGAATGTAGTACTTGGCATCTTTAATTAGAGAAGCCTTATCTAACTTGTTGCCTTCCATATGTGTTGGGAATTTAACTTTCAGTATTCCTATTGGCTAAAAAGACCAGCGGTCTCACTCAGCTAGTGAGTTATTCACACATGCCAGCAAAACCAGGTTAACACAGACTGATGTACATAGTGTCAATCTTGTCTGTGGTCATGGTTGTCCCAAAGATGCTTTTATTTTAAAGGCAACTGGGCTTCCTGATTTTTCTTTAAGACGTTTCACTTTTCATCCAACTTCTTGGATGAGAAGCGAAATGTCTTAAAGAAAAACCAGAAAGTCCAGTTGCCTTTAAAATAAAAGCACTTTTGGGACTGTCAAACTTGGTTGGGGATTTCCTTATGAACCTTGGTTCATCAGATGGTTTTGATTCATATTCCTAAAGAAAATCAACTCTGACTGTTCTTTGGAAGGATGGATACTGAAGTTGAAGCTCAAATACTTTGACTATCAATTGAGAAGAGAGGACTCATTAGAAAAAGACCCTGGCATTGGGAAAGATTGAAGGCAAAAGAAGAAAGGGATGGCAGAAGATGAGATGGTTAGATAATGTCATTGACACAATGAACATGAGTTTGGGCAAACTCCAGGAGACAGTGGAGGACAAGGAGGCCTGGCATGCAGTGATCCATGAGATCATGAGGAGTCAGGCATAAACTTAGTGACTGAACAACAACAACATTGATTCATATGATAACAATGATCCATTTGTTGAAACATGTTTTTTTTCTATAAGCTCTGATTTGTATTGATCATCTTAGGACCATCCTGTGTTTTCTTATAAAGACTGTGAGGAACATAATCTGGCAAGGGCTGAATTCCCCTAATCAAAAGCCCTAGTGGACAACATGGATGAGAAAATTTAAAGAAATAAACAGTCTGCTTTTTTTGCCTGCAAGAAGTAGTACAGACAGGTAACTTACTTGTGGCCAGAAGCCATCTTTAATCTTTTCTGAGAGGTCAAGCAATGCAGTGGGTGGGACAAGGTTTATTTTATGTTATAGATGCCTTTTTCAGCAAGTCAAGAGTATACAAACCTTCAGAAGGAGCACACCCCTGTGACTTTCTACATTAAGGACATTTGGAGACAGGATAAGGTTTGGATAGAATGGGCTTTTGCAGAAAGTGTCTCATGGTTAGCTGGAGAGACCATGTGTCCTAGGGGCCACTGGGTTACTATCCTTTCTAAAATTGGACAACATTGGCCATAATTGTCTTTTTTTCATAAAATCTGATAGATTATGCAAATGTGCACACAGTATATCATGATTTCAGAAAGCATTTGACAAGATGCTGCAGAAAATTCTTATAGATGAGATGGCAAAATGTCATCATTATGAGTCTACTGCAAGTTGATCAACTGTATCTATTAGGTATTCTTAAAAAATATTTGTCAGGGACTTTGTGCTTTAGTTTTAGGTAGGTGTGAAATTCTGCATATTTGTCTTTTTTTAAAAAAAATAAGTTACTTGGGATATGAAGGCATTGAGGGGATGTTTACCAGTTTTGCAGATGATAAGAAGCTGAGGAAGATAAAAGATGAAAAAAAAAAGATTTCAATAGGATACCTACAGGGTAGAAGACTGAAGCTAATAAGATTAATTTCAACAGAACTAAATTAAATAAAATTAGCATTTTATGAAACAAATGAAAAGCAAAAACAGGAATTAGGTTGAGGAGATCTGCTTGATAGCAGCATATGTAAAATGAAACAAAAATGTCTCATTGAAGTCATGGGCGTCTTGAAAATTCAAGACCGCAGGTGGTTCCAATCCCAATCTTGTTTTTGGCCCCTGGAATTCCATTGACCAAATTAATCACATAGTTTCTTGCTCTTTGTGGCAAGAAGCACACAACATGTGTGTGACATAATGCTGTCCTATGCTTCTGCACCTTTCCTAATTTTTTAAAATGTTTCTTCCCATTGTCCAGGTTGCCTATCTCTATCTTAGATCAAAACTGAAAAAGAGCACAAATGTAATGTGGCTTCTAAAAAAAATCTGATGAAGTTAGAGGCTATATGTTCATTTGTTTTTCCTCTATTTTTCATTGTGTTCAGACTGATTGCTTTATTTCAAATATACCAATCAAGTAACACATACTGAGAATTTGACAGCCAGAACAAGCCAGGTTAGAAACCAAATCCTTTAAGGGACTGTTGAAACAACTCTGTATGTTTAGCTTGAAGAATTGTTGCAGTTAGACACTTAACACAGTTTTGTTACTGAATAAAGTTATGCTGTAATCTCTAGATGGATGCTTCTCTGGTTCATATGACAAATTAATTCAATATGGGAAACAAATTCTGTGGTGTTTCTTGAACAAAAATGTTATACATTTTTCAATTTATCAACAGAGATACAAGATTTCAGAATCTTATGTGGTAAGGGAATGCAGAGCACATACAATAGGCCCAGATCACCTCAAAAGTTTTACTATGTAAGTTTAATTGCAGAAGGATCATGTGTACATACTCATATAAGTGTAAGCACTTGCCCTGCTACATCCTGTGCAGGCCATGCCCAGGCTATGGAGGTGACAGGCATGCTCTGTAGATGATTGTTGTGTGCACAAGAAAAATTGGGGGCCTTTAGAAAACCTTTCAAATAGAGTTTGTGATTCAATTGCATGTAGAATGTATAACAATAGCATTTAGACTTATATACCACTTCATGGTACTTTACAGCTCTCTCTGAGTGGCTTACAGAGTCAGCATATGGCCCCCAACAATTTGGGTCCTCATTTTACCAACCTTGGAAGGCTGAGTCAACCTTGAGCCAGTGGGAACCGAACTGCTGGCAGTGGGAATGCAGAGTTAGCCTGCAAAACTGCATTTTAACCACTGTGCCCCCATGGCTCTATCATTCTAATCAGAAAAATATAGCTAAGAAATCCCTGCCAATAACAAAGGAAGGGCATATCCTGAAGCTTTGAAATTTTGTTTTTAAGTAAGAGGTGGTGATTTACTAAAAATATTTGAGCTAATGAGAAATCCAATATAGTCTAGACTGCTGGTAGATGTTACTCAGACAGCCCAGCACTAAAGAACATAAATGCCACCAGCAGGAACAATAATGAAAGAAAGCAGATGGGTTGAACTCCTCAGTGGTTCTGTTTCAGGTCAGTCCTGTTGTTGCATCTCCATTAACGATCAGGGAAGCTTCCTTGTTTTAGACATTTCTGCCCTCAAGGGTTAACTCCATCTGTCAGCTACTTCCCCTATGTAAAATTTGGAATAATTATGACTCTCAGTGCAATTTTAGGACTCTGTATCCATTTCTCTCATTTTTCTTCTCTTCTGAAATATCAAAAGAGTATCTTAGCTGAAATATACATCTCCTTCACCCAATCACCCCCACTCACTAAGGGAAACTAGGAAAGAGCAAAAGCTAGCTTGGGAATTGTTCTGTTCTTGGCCATAGTTGACTCCCCCTTTCCCACATCTGCTCAAAAGCATGCTACATCACAATTTCTCAGCTTGACAGCCTTCAGTTTTGTTGAATTTCAATTCTCATGATTTGAGCCAAACATCTTTTGTAGAAAATGTTTAGTTTAGCACAGGGGTAGGCAACCTTGGCTCTTTTATGACTCGTGGACTTCAACTCCCAGAATTCCTGAGCTAGCCATGCTGGCTCAAGAATTCTGGGAGTTGAAGTCCACGAGTCATAAAAAAGCCAAGGTTGCCTACCCCTGGTTTAGCATAACTGTGGCAAGTCCCATTCCAGAGCTGATTTACTGGGAATAGCAGAATGTCAAAGTCCTGTGTCTTTTACTTCATCATTGTGCAAATGTATATACAAATGGATTATAGCAAAGAATTACAGCAATGCTGCTTATGAACAGGAGGAACCTAAGATATAAACAAATACCAGAAGCAATGTTACCAGATAGCTCAGGTAAAGCAATTCCACTTTAACAAGACTTAATCTAAGCTTTTGGTTAAATAATGTAATTGATGCAATGAACATGAATTTGGGCAAGCTCTGGAAGACAGTAGAGTACAGGGGTGTACCCCTATGATCCAGGGGTTGTGAAGAGTCAGATATGATTTAGCAACTCAACAACAACCACCTAAGCTTGATTCACTGCCTCAAGACCATCCAGACACCAATTCATGCTTTCCATGACATCTCCAATTCATCTGGGACTGGATCTCTATAACTGAATGTTATAGTGTAGTGAAGACAAGTCACCCAAACAGATGATTTCCCCCAGTGATTTCATATAGAATTTAAGTAGCATAGAAGATAGCATCAGACACTACTTAACTACCATTCTCCTCTTGGAGTAACCAAAGACTTGAGCATTCTCATCCATGACTACTGACTGGAACTGCTCACTCAGATAAGAACAGGACCACTAAATCATGATATCCTGACTCCCAGCCCTTGCAGGAGGTTCAGAAGGATACCATGCTCTATGATACTGAACATCATCAAGAGGTCTACTAATACCAAAAGAGGCAGTTCCCACCTCATCTAGGTCCAGATAAAGATTATCTTCCAAAGCATCCAATGTTGTTTTCGTTGTATACTTTGGACTGAATTTTACTAACAGGGATCCATTGTATTTTTTTCAGGATTCTTTTTCAGGATTTTCTATTGGCATCTAAATAACCTTCTCTAAAATGGGAAGGTTGAAAACTGGACAAAAATTGTTAAAAACAGCTGAGGGTGATGGAGAAATTAACTGTGTTGTTTAGCGACAATGGTTTGGACAAGTTTATAAGAGATTGGAAGCTGTTTGTGGAGTTTCTGTGAGCTAAATATAATACTGGACTATTAGCAGAGGGCTTTGAAGTTTTTATTTTTTTGGGGTGGGTTATGAGTTAACAGATTTCTTACAGTGAATAAGTATTGGGTCAACTTGATTGACCAACAATAGATTTGTATATTTGGAGTATTTGTTAAGAGAATGAGATGTAAAATAGTAATTTAGATTGCATAGATGGAAAATATATAACTCTTTGTAGATTCATACTGCAAGGGGGGAAACTTATTAAATTTGTTTGAGGTGCAGATATCAGCATTCAACAGGGGTGGAGATTGTATGTTTTTTTGTGTGTGTTTTATTTGTATTTTTTTATAATTCTGTATTTTGTATTTTATCTTTGGGGGGGAAAGTTTCATTAAAAACTTTTATGGAGGGAGAATTTTTTCAAGAGGCACTGTACTTCCATCTCCTTAAAACAAGTGGCAATACCTTTTCTTTTAAAGAAACATTAACTCTCTTCTTAATCCTGGTGGGACATGCTTCTGGTCATCCAGTGGCAAACTTCAGAAAGAGCATGCAGGATTGCCCAAGCTATACTTTGTATGGTTTCTCCTCACAAGGAGACTGCAAGAAAGAGATCTCCAGAGAGTGGGAGAACCAGGATCAAGGAAATTTGCCATATTTGCTCCAGTCACAATTGGAGCTTTCCAAAGGACGCTAAGTATGTCCCTTGCTAATCACTTTCCAGAAATTTCCTATTAACTACTTCAAAAAAATTAGACATCTTCATATGACAAAGCTGAAACACTGGGTGAGTGTCTTCAATCATTAATATAAGAAACGGGAACTGTTTCTTTAAAAGCTTTAAGAACTTAAAATAAACAGCAAAAATAAAAACAAGGTTTTGGCTATAGAAAGTTTTAAATAGATTAAGGGTTTTGAAAACATTGGGATGTTTGATTTTTAATATTGAGACTTTGAAATTAAATTTGAAGTAAATGTATTTTTCTGGGGAAAAATTATTTTTAATATTGGCAATCTAATGAGAGACATAACAAAATAAGTAACTTATAATAGTGTTCAGAGAATTTTTTAGGAATTGCATTGGAACTTTAAATCATTGATGTCAGCTCTCTTGTCTGACTTTAGGAATAGTCCCAGCTGAACCTGTTATAGCAAAGGATTTGCAATGAAATCTGTCTGAGAATATGAAGAATTTTTCATCAGATATACAAAAAAAACAAAAAAACAAAAACAGATAAGGCTTTAAAAATTAAGAAGGAAACAAGAATGCCAATCCCAGAGATTAATTGAAATAATTTATTTTTGCTGGATTTACAACAGACTTTTTAAAATTCTGACGAAATTTGAGATAAGAATCAACAATCATCTGAATGGATTAAAGAGCAGGTTTTACCCAAAACAAAAGAAAACTAAATTGGTTTATTTGATCGCAGTTAAAATGGAATGGAATTTTGGACTTCTGGATATATGGATTGGAAAAATTTTGTGCATTGAATTTTTTTGTCTCCAAAGTGCTTTTTCAAAAGGCAACTGGACTTTGTTTTTCCTTGAAGCCATTTCTCTTCTCATCCAGTTCTGAAAAAGCTTCTTGGAAGCTTCTGCTTTAAAAAAAAAAAAAAAAAAAAAGTACCTTTGGGACAACCATGACCTGGATGCCTGAGAATCTCCATAGATACTGAATTTGCTTATAGTTAACAGGCTTTTAAAGACTATTTCCATACAGTCACTTTATGTATCCTAACTTGACAACATCTAAAGTAGCTTTGTATCTAATATTCTTTCCACTTAAAGTTAAGAGATCTTTGTGAACTTGCTCTTTTTAGAGGAGATATTGTCTCTCTTTGTCATATTAAATTTCAGTCTTTTGTTTATACAAGGATACCGAGACCATTTTATACCTTCTAAATGTGATTTCCTCATAGTTACCTGTTGTGATATTAAATGAATGAGTTTTGGTTATGGAATAAAGAGTTTTATATCTTTTAATTAAGAGGAGGTGAAAAGATAGTGAATTTATTTATATTTGTTGCGATGAGTTTTTTGTACTTCTGACCCCCAAATTTAGAAAAGTTGAATGGGTTGAAACCAGGAGCATAGAAGTCCATTCAGTGTGCAAAAAGTAAAATAAAATAATAATTATTAGGACAGGCAACTTTTATTTCTTTGTTTATCACAAATAGAATAGAATAGAATAGAATAGAATAGAATAGAATAGAATAGAATAGAATAGAATAGAATAGAATAGAATAGTTGGAAGGGACCTTGGAGGTCTTCTAGTCCAACCCCCTGCTTGGGTAGGAAACTCTATACCATTTCAGACAAATGGTTGTCCAGTCTCTTCTTAAAAACTTCCAGTGTGGGGCATTCACAACTTCTGGAGGCAAGTTGTTCCACTGATTAATTGTTCTAACTATCAGTTAGTTCTAGGTTGCTTCTCTCCTTGATTAGTTTCCATCCATTGCTTCTTGTCCTGCCCTCAGGTGCTCTGTAGAATAGCTTGATTCCCTCTTCCCCTGAGATATTGGAACACTGCTATCATGTCATTCCTGGTCCTTCTTTTCATTAACCTAGACCAGGAGTGTCAAACTGATGGCCCACGGGCTGGATGCGTCATGCCGAAACTGTGCCCACCCCATTGCCAGCAATGGGGAAAAAATTGTGATACATCTCGACATGTCACATGACGTTGCGAGTTTGACACCCCTGAACTAGACATACCCAATTCCAACAACCGTTCTTTATATGTTTTAGCCTCCAGTCCCCTGATCATCTTTTTTGCTCTCCTCTGCACTCTTTCTAGAGTCTCAACATCTTTTTTGCATTGTGGTGACTGAAACCAGGTGCAGTATTCCAAGTGTGGCCTTACCAAGACATTATAAAGTGGTATTCACAATTCATGTGATCTTGATTCTATCCCTCTGTTAATGCAGCCTAGCACTGTGTTGGCTTTTTTGGCAGCTGCAGCACACTGCTGGCTCATATTTAAGTGACTGTCCACTAGGACTCCAAGATCCCTCTCACAGTTGCTACTATTGAGCAAGGTACCACCTATACTATACCTGTGCATTTGGTTTTTCTTGCCTAAATGAAGAACCTTACTTTTTCACCATTGAATTTCATTTTGTTAGATAGCACCCAATGTTCAAGTCTGTCAAGATCCTTCTGTATCTTAAGCCTGTCTTCTGGAGTGCTGGCTGTTTCTACTACTTGGTGTTATCTGCAAATTTGATGAGTTCACTATCTATTCCTTTATCCAAATCATTTATGAAGATGTTGACGGGTACTAGGTCTAAAACAGAGCCTTGGAGCACCCCACTGCATACTTCCCTCCATGTAGATGCAGTTCCATTAAGGACTATGCATTAAGTGCAGTTGGTCAGTCAGTTACAAGTCCATCTGGTGGTGGTACTGTCTAACCCACATTTTTCTATCTTATCAAGTAGTAGATTGTGGTCTAGTTTATCAAATGTGTTACTGAAGTCCAAGTAAATTATATTCACAGCATTCCTCTGGTCCGCTAATATTGTCACCTGGTTAAAGAATGCAATAAGATTTGTCTGGCATGATCTGTTTTTGACAAACCCATGATGGCTTTTGGTTATGATTTTGTTTGTCTCTAGGTGTTCACTGATTTGTTGTTTGATTATCTTTTCCAGAATCTTCCAGGGGTTGAGGTCAGTGTGATTGGTTTGTAGTTTCCTGAATCTATTTTTGTTTTCCTTTTTTGAAGATGGGATCAGCTATTTTCTAGTCCTCTGGTAGTTCCCCAGTGCTCTAGGATTGTTGAAAGATATAGTTCAGTGGTTCTGAGATCACGTCTGCCAGTTGCTTCAGAATCTTGGGGTTTAATCCATCTGGTCCTGGTGATTTGTATAACCATTCATCCCACAAGGCAATTTCTAGGTGGCACACATAATAAAAAAAACTACATGAAAACATTAAAAACCACAATTTAAATTAAAGTAAAACCAAGAAAAAGACAGAATGGTAGCAAAACATACAAAGATTCTATCCAGTTAATTGTCATATGGCCCTCAAACAGGATCTACTCTATCATGGGATCCCCAGCCATAGTTAGAAGGCCTCCCAGAAGGCAATATTGTTGGGGCCAGTATCATCTCAGGGGGATGATTTTGTATAAGTTGACATCAATGGAAGAAAAGGCTTTCCTCCTAGGTCCCAACAAATAAAAATCCTTGGCTGACAGGACCTAAAACCTGCCTCTCATGATGGACCAAAATTATGAAGTCCTTAGAGGTGGAAGTATAGGATCTTCAGACTATGTGCTAAAGCTGAACTCCCAGAGAACATAAAAACTGTCTGAAGTGAGTTTCCCTACTATTCATTGCAGCTACTTCTTCTTTCTTTGAGTTCAAGGTGGTCATGATATTCTCCTTGTTTCAAATAACATGGATGCTTTGTTTTTTTTCCTCCTGTGAATCTTTAGTTTGATATTAACAAAACCAGATGATCATGAAAAGGTAAAATGCAACCTTAATTTATCCTGCGAGCTTTTTTTATCATACTTACAAATCCTCAGCATCCACTCAAACAGATCAACAAGCAAGAGCAAAGCTTTTGTGCTGGCTGGTTGTGATGTAAATTAATGTATAAGATGGCTTCCACATGATCTTGATCATTGCCAAATTAATGTAGTACGAAACCTGCAGATTGTTTGGTTAATAATCCATAAAGTGCAATAAAGCAAACATCTTCGTACATAAAAGTGGGATTTGAATGTTCTGCATTTTAGTACAACTATGAAAGAAGAGACGAGCAAGCACTATGGGGGTGCTTGTTTTTCGCCTCCAGTAGTGAACAGCTTCTATTTATTACTAAGAGGGAAAATGAAGCATTGCATAATGGGAAAGGGAAATGGGGCAAAAATTAAGGGGAAATGGTGATGGATATTGATGATGATCAGTTTCACAAAATAGTTGCTTTCTATTTGGGAAGGACCATTTTGTGGGTATGTCCCTTCTCCAAGAAGAACCCTGTGTATAATGCTATTTTCAGAACTATAGAGAGATCTCTTTGGACTTTCTTATTAGTTAAAAAAACATGAGTTCTTTTTTTTAAAAATCTGCAAGTCCATCCTTATCAGTATGAATTGTTTTGGAATATAACATTTGAGAAGCATGACAAAATTACCTTTACCTTTAGGGCTGCTGCTGCTGTTTCTTCAAAACCACAAGCAGACATGTTCAAGCAAGTCAAATTGAGAAGCAAAAGAGATTGTTTTCTGAATTCTGGCCACATTGCCACTAGGCATGTTTCAACACAAGCCCTAAACATTAATGGCTTCTTCTCCCAAAGTAATAGTGGGATTGCTTACAGTTAATTCTGCCACAAAATCCCTTTGGAAATTAACACTACTGTTATATATCATCATGCCAGGAGAAGTGTGGGCAGATATTACTACCAAGACAATTTTATTCTTGCTCTAAATAAATCTCAATAATGCACTCTTACTCAGCCGACTGAAAATGCCCAATCAATTTGCCAGGAGTGGGGGACATCTTATTATTTTGTTTCAATTGTTTATTAGGTTAGTCCCCTGTCTTTTCATCCATGCAAATATTTTCCCCACCTTGCTGAAGCACAGTCTAGGCATGTCATACATAGAACAGTTTCAAGGGTTGAAATAAGAAGCTTCTATTTTTCATGCACAAGTCAGCTAGTTGATATCTGAAGGATAAGCAGACAAGCAAGCAAACACATCCTCTAATAGTATTTTCCTGAAAGCACCTGACTTTTCCTGGGACCTTCTGTAGAAATAATGATCTAATGAATAAATTGTAAATTACACTAGTTATGTCCTGATTAGTGGGAAGATATCAAAAAAATGTATTCTCCAAACCAAAACCCTTGGAAGGATAGCCAATCAAGTCTTCCTAACAGCTGGAATGTGTTGGAAACAGGAGGATGGGTATCTCACCAATAAATTATTCTTGTCCCTTTCCTTTGGCTTCCTGGTTAAACAAACATTCATATATGGAAAAATGAATAAAAAGCTTGTAAATTTATACCACAATGCACTATGCAATGCAGAAGAAGCAATCACTGAATTACTTAGGCATGCTGGGTCATCATACAAACAAGAGGATAATTACAGCAATGCTGGAGAAGCCTAACCTGTCCTGCACTCAGATAAATGCCAGTATTTCCTTTCCCACTGAGACTTGCATCTGATTAGTCATGAGTAGAAAGCACTCCAGATTCCATCAGAGATGAACCATCTGATTCTTTCTTGGAATTCTTAAACAGCTCATGTCAGTCTCATAGCTGTCATTGAAAGAACATATGTCAAGTGATTCTGATAAGCTAGCAAGTTATGAAATTTCAAATCTTCTTAAATTTCAGGGAGACCTTCCTCCAACACTATTCCCTTGCTGCAGCTGCATTATTCACAAAAGGTTTTTTTCCTGAATATTTTTTTTTAAATAAGCTGTCATAGAAACAAATTAGGAACATTTGGTTGCTCATTCCAACCCATCCAGTGAAAATGTTGGAAAATTAGTATCTAAAAGAGCGTTCTGATATGTAAGTCTTGTAGAGTTGAGCAGACTGTAAAAGTGTGGAATATTTTTCACATATCAATATAGATAGTGCTCAATTTATGACAACAATTGGGACCATAATTTCCATTGTTAAATGAGTCATGTCAATTCTATGACTAAGTGGTAAAGTGAATTTGGCTTCTCCCTTTGATTTTGCTTGTTGGAAATCAGCTAGGAAGATTGTAACTGCTGTTCACATAACTGGGAACACTGCAACCATCGTAAATGCATGCTGCTTGCTAAGTGCTCAAATTTTGGTATCATCATCATCGCTGTTGGAAGGGACTTTGGAGATCTTCTAGTCCAACCCCCTTCTCAAGCAGGAGCCCCTTTATCATTTCAGACAAATGGATATCCAATCTTTTCTTAAAAGCCTCCAGTGACAGAGCACCCACCACTTTTGAAGGCAAGCCATTCCACTGGCTGACTATTCTCACTGTCAGGAAATTTCTCTTCTAGGTTGCTTCTCTCCTTGGTTAATTTCCATCCATTGTTTCTTGTCCTGCCTTCTGGTGCTTTGGAAAATAAGTTGACCTCTTTTTCTTTGTGGCAGCCTCCCAAATATTGGAACATTGCTATCATGTCACCCCTAGTCCTTCTTTTCTCTAGACTAGACATAATCAATTCTTGCAATCATTCTTTATATGTTTTAGCCTCCATCCTCCAATCATCTCATTTACTCTTCTCTGCACTCTTTCTGGAGTCTCAATATCTTTTTTATATCATGGACACCAAAACTGGATGCAGCATTCCAAGTGTGGTCTTAGCAAGGCCTTATAAAAATGTACTAACATTTCATGTGATCTTGATTCTGTCCCACTATAAATGCAGCCTACGAGATTGTGTTGGATTTTTTGGCTGCTGCCGCACATTGCTGGCTCAAAGTTAAGTGATTGTCTATTAGGACTCCAAAATCCCTATCACAGTTATTGTTATTGAGCCAAGATTCACCTGATCTGTACCTGTACATTTCGTTTTTCTTCCCCAAGTGTAAAATCATGCTTTTCTCTACATTGAATTTCAATTCCCACATGACTGTGGGAATGCTAGAACCAGGGTTTTTTTCCTCATAGAATGCCCAGAACGGAGTTTTGGCACCTTTTTTGGATGGAATCTTGTAGGGTAGGCAAGGTGGGTTGTATGACGTGTGTGAGTTCCGGCACCTTTTTTTTTTTTTTTTTTACTACAAAAAAAGCACTGGCTAGAACTATCATTAGTATGAGGACTAGTTGTAAGTAACTGTTTTTAGTGCCATTGTAACTTCAAATGATTTCTAAATGCATGGTGGTAAGTCAAATACTGCCTGTATTCTATATTCACTCATACTCTACAAATACACAAGTGTTAGTTTTATGTCCTGTCTTTCTTTGTGACACATGCACAGTAGTTAGCAGAGAAGAATGATGGAATTAGTTGAAAAACAATGAGAAAGATACAATCCTAAGAAAAGTAATAAATTGTCATAATAAAGATTAGAAATGAGGGAGAAATCAACAGTTGAATGCCATTGTTTAGAAATATGTTTTTCAATAAAAAATATTCAGAAGCATACAAGTTAAGAGAAAAGAGCAGAAAAATGCATTATCTTAGAGCCTATTGCTTTTATGGAGGCAGATCTGATAGGAAAAAAAGCAGATAAAAGTGTGCATATTAAAAGAAATATGCATGAAGTTCAGCATAAACATTTGTGCCTATTTTGTTCTTAAAAACAGGTGAAATTGAATGTAGTTTAAATTGGACAACTAAGAAATAGAATGAGATAAAATCTTACCCATTTGTCTCTTCTAAATATATTTTACCTCTGTTTTGTTTTTCAACCAAAGGTTTTATTTATTTATTTAGCTTTTGAAATAGTAACCGGAAAAAAAGAAAAAAGACATTTTATGCATTAAACAGGTTCGGATTTCCTTTGACAGTCATAAAAAGGATCAAGATCTTACATGAGTTGCCCACATCTAAAACGTTAATGGTATGTTCTCTGCTACTTTCCCACTATTTAGAAGAACTAAACAAGGATGTCCATTTTCACCCTTGCTTTTTAATATCTACATGGAACCTTTGACTTTGCTATTAGACAACTTAGGGAGATAGTAGATAACTCAGCTGAATACAAATTGGTTTTAATTCTATTCTATTCTATTCTATTCTATTCTTTCATCCTACTATTCCAGTGTTGATTCAAATGACAGATGTCTTTAATAAAATAGAAGGTTACTCTATTAACTGGTCCAAATCAGAATTGATGCCAATAGTGTGAAAATATGGTTACCCATTCATTTAAGGAATAATAATTCCATATTTCTACCAAATCCAATAAATATCTAAAGATGTGCATACCAAAAAGTACAACTAAGTAGCATGCAATATAAATAAAATATGGAGAGAGGTTTCTTCAGTTATTGATAGATGGGAGTTATTAAATCTCAACCACTGAGGAAAGGTGAGCATTCAGATTGAATATTGCTTCCAGATTAATTTATATGCTAAGAGGAATTCAGTTCATATATCTGAAATATACTTTGTGAAAAAGATTCTTTGAAGAATGGCTAGTCTAAAGAAAAGAAGAAATAGGCTGTCATGGTTCCGACAGACAGAGACAAATAAAGCAGAACTCCAAGGCTTGCTAGTTCCTCAAAGAACATGTTTATTGATACAAAGTATCAGCATGTCTAAAGTGAAATCAAGTCTGAATAGATACGTAACAATCCCAAATACAAAGTTAAGAAATCCCACCCCTAAAGCTATGCAAGCTACTACGTTCCCCAATACATCTTCTTGGCAAGCTTTTCATGAAACACCCAGCCTGCAATCCCAGGAGCAGCTGATGACTTTGGTTCCCATGGGAGAAAGTCTGCAAAGCACCCGGTAACACCCCCCTCCCTTCATGCTATGTGTCAACCAAAAATGAGTGTAGGGAAAATGGCTGCGGCCACACTGATTTTTAAAGTTGACATAGGAGGGACATGATAGCAGTATTCCAGTATTTGAGGGGCTGCCACCAAGAAGAGGGGGTCACGTTATTCACCAAAGCACCAGAGGGCAGGACAAGAAACAATGATTGGAAACTGTTCAAAGAGAGAAGCAACCTGGAATTAAGGATAAACTTCCTATCAATGAGGACAACTAACCAGTGGAACAGCTTGCCTCCAGAAATCGTGGGCGCTCCATCACTGGAGATTTTTAAGAAGAGGTTGGACAGTCACTTGTCTGAGATGGTATAGGTCCTCCTGCTTGAGCAGAGGGCTGGACTAGAAGACCTCTAAGGTCCCTTCCAGCTCTATTCCAAATTTCTGTGGGGTTCTTCAACTCCAAGAATATTTTTATAGAAAATAAAATTACCAATTAATGAGGAAAGCCAAATTAAAAGGAAGAAAAAAGAGAAGGTATATCCTTCATGTGTATCACAGTATAAAGTTTATATACATATACATATATAGTGTATATATGCTTGAATAATGTTTATATTATATAAGTATAGATAGGATTCTAACCATTAACGGATAATAATATACTTTCTTCTGTTTTTGCTTTCACTTTTTTTCAAGTACTTATGTGTTTTTTTTCTCTTGGAGAATATATTCATTGCAATTGTTTTTCAAGCAATTGATAGGACATTTTTGCTCTAAACAGCAAGCCATCTTATTTTAACAGAATGAGTTCTTGGTCTTCATTGGAACCAGCAAACATTCATATTTTTCCTCAATTCTCTTTTCTTTCTGACATAACTGACATAACCAACCAGAGTTGCCATATCAGGGAGATGGGCAGCATATAAATTTCATACATACATACATACATACCTGTACATACATTCATACGACTCTCTTTACTTCCCACCTAACCGTGGAGGTCATCTAGTCCAACCCCCTGTTCAGGCAGGAAACCCTATACATTTCAGACAAATGGCTGTCTAGTCTCTTCTTAAAAACCTCCAGTGTTGGAGCATCCACAGCTTCTGGAGGCAGGTTGTTCTACTGATTAATTGTTCTAATTGTCAGGAAATTTCTCCTTAATTCTAGGTTGCTTTGCTCTTTGGTTAGTTTCCATCCATTGCTTCTTGTCCTGCCCTCAGGTGCTTTGGAGAATAGTTTGACTCTTCTTTGTGACAACCCCTGAGATATTGGAACACTGCTATCATATCACCCCTCGTCCTTCTCTTCATTAAACTAGACATACCCAATTCCAGCAACCGTTCCTTATATGTTTTAGCCTCCAGTCCCCTAATCATCTTTGTTGCTCTTCTCTGTACTCTTTCTAGAGTCTCAACATCTTTTTTACATCGTGGTGATCAAAACTGGATGCAGTATTCCGTGTGGCCTCACCAAGGCATTGTAAAGTGGTATTAACACTTCACTGATCTTGATTCTATCCCTCTGTTAATGCAGCCTAGCACTGTGTTGGCTTTTTTGGCAGCTGCAGCACACTGCTGGCTCATATATAAGTGATTTTCCACTAGGACTCCAAGATCCGTCTCACAGTTGCTACTATTGAGCAAAGTACCACCTATACTATACCTGTGCATTTGTTTTTTCTTGCCTAAATGTAGAACCTTACTTTTTTCACTATTGAATACTTCTTGACTGTTGATCTGTTGTTAATCTTGGTGTTAATTTATGTTCATCTGATTGATTGATTGATTGATTGATTGATTGATTGATTGCTGATGGGGAGGTGTTTTGTCTTTTTGCTCTTTTTTTGGTTTGGTGTGGTTTTCTATTTTTCTATCTCAGTGTGCAAGCAGGCAAGTTTGTATTTATGGAAGAGATGCCTCATATTTCCTTTAAATCTTTAAAGGTCAAGACCAGTGCTTAGAATTGAACTCCTAAACAAATGTTGAGATCCTCAACAAACTCTGATACATTTGATTTTAAAACCTTGAGGACTCACAGGAATAGCAGAAAAATGGCAGGGCCAAATTGATATTTGTGTTCAATAAAGACTCCAGTCTTAACTTTCCTTGAAGTATTTGGACTGAAGCATCTGACTGAATGAAGAATCTGATGGAATGAATAAGACAGGGAAAACATTTAAAAATATGCAAAGAAAATGGCTTGTGAAAAGGACTATTGATTATGGGAGGAAAAAGGTAGAAGCAGAGGTGATGTGTTGGTTGCAGTCTACTCCATGGCTATAAAAACATTGGAGGGAAAGCCTCACACAGCATTTGTGGGTGGATTTTTTTTATTAGAGATTGGAAGGCTGTCTAATCACCCATAAACCTGATATCCGGATTAAAAAACCCAAAGTCTTCCTAAAATCAGATGGGGCTTTAAGGACATGTCTACACCTTTACCTTTTCATCACAGCAAAAGTGTTTCACTTTACCCTTCCTTTAGTAAAGATTTAGACTTCACAGTTTTAGTCGAGTTTAATCGAGTTTATTACTCTGATATTTCCTGATGATTTCCTCTCCTAGTATTAGGTTTGATCTTGTTTAAACTTTGGTTGATCAGCCAAGGTTGACTTGATGCTGCCAGTTGCTGTGACTTTGAACCATTATCCTAAACTAAGCCAGTACATTTTCACAGCCCTTAGTATTTTGGTTCTTTTCAAAATTGTGCCCATGACTATGACAGCAACATGTCTCTGGATATTTTCTACCATTATGTTGTTTATTTTGATACAGATGTTCTGCTGACGGAATACATTTATTTAAAAAAGGGTAAACTGGAAATATGCCAGAGGGAGGTGGGAATGGGTTAATGTATACATCCAATTGTTAGAGTTCTTTGGGGGGGGATAGGATTGGCAACCAGTTACATTCCTGTTTATATAATGCTGTTTCCCATTATAACATCTGTTCCTTTTTCAGTATTGTACAGATAAGATGCATTCATCACATTCTTCAATATTATTTTAATGGTATCTTCAGAGAAAGGGTTAGGAAAGAGATGGAAACAGATGTGATTTAGAAGAATGGATAAATTTGATGTCTTTGCCCCCTCATCTCACCCACTCCTTGGGACTGTGACAGTTGATACATAGCTTGTTCTTAATGCAACATAAGTAACTAGCAGAGTATGTCACACACCATTACTTCTGGGGATGAATCCTCTTCAGTTGGGAAGCTCAGAAGCAGTTGGTTTGGAGACCAAAGTGGTCTATCAAAAAAGACAAAGTGAGGGTCCCAAATGCATGTTCAAAGCCGCGGGTGATGTTTCAGTTGTACAATTGCAGCCTCAAACCAGCAAGCATCCTAGGGAAACAAGTCCAGTAACATGGTCCACCTTGTGATATAATCTAACCCTGGGCCTGGGAATTGGGAAAGGATGAATGAACTGTTAAGGGAGGAAGAAGGTAAGAAAAGAACATTCTTTGAGAAAGAACTCCAAACAACCCCTCTTTGATTTTGTTTTGTAAAGACATCATCATAGAAAAAAACCTGAATATTTTCAAGATTTATTACTACTACTAATAATAATAGTAAAGTTGGAAGGGACCTTGGAGGTCATCTAGTCCAACCCCCTGCTCAGGCAGGAAACCTTATACCATTTAGACAAATGGCTGTCCAGTTTCTTCTTAAAAACGTCCAGTGTTGAGCATTCACCGCTTCTGGAGGCAGGTTGTTCCACTGGTTAATTGTTCTAACTATCAGGAAGTTTCTCCTTAGTTCTAGGTTGCTTCTCTCCTTGATTAGTTTCCATCCGTTGCTTCTTGTCCTGCCCTCAGGCACTTTGGAAAATAGCTTGACTCCCTCTTCTTTGTGGCAGCCCCTGAGATATTGGAACATTGCTATCATGTCCCCCCTCATCCTTCTCTTCATTAAACTAGACATACCCAATTCCAGCAACTGTTCGTTATATGCTTTAGCCTCCAGTCCCCTAATCATCTTTGTTGCTCTTCTCTGTACTCTTTCTAAAGTCTCAACATCTTTTTTACATCGCGGTGACCAAAACTGGATGCAGTATTCCAAGTGTGGCCTTACCAAGACATTGTAAAGTGGTATTAATACTTCACGCGATCTTGATTCTATCCCTCTGTTAATGCAGCCTAGCACTGTGTTGGCTTTTTTGGCAGCTGCAGCACACTGCTGGCTCATATTTAAGTGTTTGTCCACTAGGACTCCGAGATCCCTCTCATAATACCTGATCAGAGTAAAGTGTAGGAGGCTATTCACTTTTGTATTGCAATTTGGAATATAAGGAATTTCATCCTTTAGGATCTAATTATTGTTTTTATGGCATGAGAGTCATTTGCTACAAGATGGGCAGCAAATAAATTCAATAAATAAATAAATACACATGCCACCATTATTTATTATGCATCCAAATAATCATGGAGAAATATTAAGAACGGGCTAATTTTTGCCAAATTTTTGTCTCATTTTTATGGCTTAAAGCTTCCTTTACTTTCATTTTTACAGGAAATCAGTCAACCAAGAAGTCTGACTAAACCCTCATATACCATGTTATGTATAGTTCTCCAAATGTAATAACCATTTTTGTACATAACAAGTTCTGTACGAGTACATTTCTTATATAAGCTATTTTTACTCATATTTTGCTATCATATCCACATTTTTGTACAACTGTGTTTACCCTCTTTGTGCATTTTTTTTTGAAAAAAATTGAATTATATCATCTAACTTTGAAAGTGCCTATTTCAGCATACCTATTGAAAATGT
This sequence comes from Protobothrops mucrosquamatus, assembly GCF_001527695.2. Lineage (NCBI taxonomy): Eukaryota > Metazoa > Chordata > Lepidosauria > Squamata > Viperidae > Protobothrops > Protobothrops mucrosquamatus. Next base: position 714,826 of record NW_015387316.1, read on the forward strand.
GAACTAAGTAAACCTTTATAAATTCAGATGGAAAATGAAAATGAAAAAGATTCATTCTTATATAACATTCATTCCTAGTAAAGGATAAAGGAAAGTTGGCTACAAAACACACTTTCTCCTGATGTGATTTTTTTTTATCCAATTGTTAATGAAATGGGCATCTCTGATCTTTGTTATTTATCTGGAAAATTATTTATTTGGAAAATGTATACTGCCGCCTACTTGCTCACAGCAGGTCAAGGTGGCTTACAGGAAATAAAAACACACACTCATACCCCCATTTAATGGGCTCCATCCCACCAAGAGGTCAAATAGAGCAAGGATAGATGCACTACCCCCATCCCATTCTCGTCACAGATCATCAAAATGTGTGATCAGTGCCTGAATCCTGACTGGTAGGAGTCTAGATCAGAGGTAGGCAACCTTGGCTCTTTTATGAATCGTGGACTTCAACTCCCAGAATTCCTGAGCCAGCCATGCTGGCTCAGAAATTCTGGGAGTTGAAGTCCATGAGTCATAAAAGAGCCAAGGTTGCCTACCCCTGGTCTAGATAATTGTTTTCATCCAGAAACCTCTGGAGCTGCTTTGCAACCACCTTCTGAACAACCTTCCCCAAAAAGGGAAGATTGGAATCAGGTCAGAAATTATCCAACAGGGTGGAATCCAGCAATAGCTTCTTGAGAAGAGGGCAGACCACAGCTTCCTTAAAGTGCTGGGGCACTACCCCCTCCTATAAGGAAACATTAATCACTGCCAGAGTCCACCTGTATGTCACTTCCTGGGAAGCTTTCACAAGCCAGGAGGGACATGGGTTTAAAACACAGATGCTTGCATGCATACTCCTTAGGATTCTGTCCATTTCCTCAGGAGCAACAAGGTCAAACCATTCCCAGATAAAAGGGCAAGAACCTGCCCCAGGGGCCTCCACCAGACCAGCAACCTTGTCAGCAACTAACTGGGAACAAATTTGAGCAAATTTGTCTTCCAGAAAATCTGCAGATTCCTCAGCTTGCCCCTTCAGGTGAACCTCAGTCTCTTCCTTTCCAAGTAGGAGGTAGGCCTTAGTGGCAGCTGTTACCTGTATTCAGTCAAATTCATCCCTTGTTTTCCACCAGCAGCGCTCTAGATGTCTCTTCATCCATTTCATCCCTCTCAGTTCCTCTGTATATCATGGAGGACAGACAGGTCTATAGGTGAGGAAAGGTCACATGGGCGCAATCCTATCCAGAGCCTCAGTCACCTTCCTATTCCAAACAGTGACTAAGAGCTTGACCAGACTGTGTAGGAGATCTGCAGTTATAATTGCCATCTGGGTCAATTAGTCACCAGGGGTGGACCAATCTAATTGCTCCTGCCTCCCTGCAGGTGGTGCAGCTCTTGAGAAACTCATTGCCACCAGACTGTGATCTGACCATGACAGGAGGCCAAAGACAAGTCCACCAATTCCAGGTCATATAGGCTCTCCTCTGACAAGAACACCACATCAAGTTGTGACTACTATTCCTATTTGGGCCCTGGATAACCTGGAACAGGTTCATGGAAGTCATGTGAAATCCTGGGCTACCTCTGACCCCACCACCAAGGGATGGCAGGTTATATATATAAGCCTGGGGAATTCCACCACCAGCCCTACCTGCAGAGCCCAGGTAGGGAAGCTGCCATGTAGCAGGGAGGCTGGTACAGCAGCAGCAATCCCACCGGATCCCTTATTCATGCCTTCAGTGACTTATTCTTACCAACAATGAGCAGATAACATGTTAATAGATTTCCTGAGTACTACACTGTTATAAATAATCACAATCACTTTGTGATGAACTGTGTGTGCCTTTTGGAAACTTTGAGCAAAAGGCCATATTTTTAAATAGCTAAAGGCACGTGTAATAATAAGGGCATGTAAAATAATAAGAGTTGAGTTTATTTATTTATTTATTCAATTTTTATCCCGCCCTTCTCCTTACGGACTCAGGGCGGCTGACAGCCTTATAAAACAGATACAACAACAAATACCCAATTTAAAACCTAATTAAAAAGAAATATTTACTATGGCCTATATAATTAAAATTTCTCTTAGAACCCCACTAAAAATTCCACTAAAAATTCCCCTAGGCCAATCCCGCTTGTTGGAAGAGCCATGTCTTCAGGGCGTGGCGGAAGGAGGGGAGATCCGGGATCACCCGGATCTCTGGGGGTAGTTCGTTCCAGAGGGTGGGAGCTTCCACCGAGAAGGCCCTCCCCCTGGAGGTCGCCAGCCGGCACTGTCTAGCTGACGGCACCCTGAGGAGACCCACTCTGTGGGAGCGTACCGGCCGATGGGAGGTAATCTGCGGAAGAAGGCGGTCTCGGAGATATCCAGGTCCGATGCCATGGAGCGCTTTGAAGATGATGACCAACACCTTGAAGCGCACCCGGAAGGCTACCGGCAACCAGTGCAGCTCGCGCAGCAGCGGTGTTACATGGGAGCGACGAGTCCCTCCCAACACTGCCCGCGCGGCCGCATTCTGGACCAGTTGGAGCCTCCGGGTGCTCC
>NW_015387316.1:718547-721658 GCF_001527695.2 Protobothrops mucrosquamatus
GCACGACTCGGTCCAGTGCTGCGGCAGCGGCTACTTCCCAGGCCGCCGCCTGATTTTCCGCCGAGTCGTGAACTAGATCCTCCGGATATGGCCCAAGCTCCGTCAGGAACCTCTCAGGGTCCATCAGGCGCCTGGGACGGAACCATCTACGCGGTTCCGTCTCCCTGCGGCGGGGGGGAGCGGTCCGGAAGTCCATCTTTCAAGTCTTGGCCTTTTTTTTGTCTCTAATCACCTATTTTTTTTCTTTCTGATTTATTTTTCATCCAGCATGAGATTGCCATGTATATAGCCATGTTCATATTTAACTGGAGCCATGCCTACTAAGGCCATGTAAACTTCAGAGAGGCATTTTATAAAGCAACAAGCTCAGCAGAAGTATGTTCTGTGCATGCTTCAGAAGATCAGAGAAGGGCTTTTGAGTAGCCAGATGAAATTGAATGTAATCTGGATTCCTAGTAGGGGAGAGTGCATTTCAGAGAAGCAAATGACCATTCAGTTCAGGTAGTTTGTATGAGAGAAAGAGGGTGAAGATGGCTCTCCCTAGTTCGCAAAATATTTATGGGGTATTAGCATGCTTTAGTTTGGTAAGATTCTGGCTAGGCATCTGCTCGGAAGAATCACATGTCTTTCTAAATTTTTTGAGCCTGACACCACTCTCAGCTTTCAAAGAAAAATGAACACCTTGCCACTCTGAGCAATAGGCGCACAGGGGTGATTGGATGAAGAGACCCTCAAAATAGTTTACACAGCCCTAGTAGCCACTGTGTTACCAATTCTATGATATTATAGTCCAGTGGTGGTGAACCTATGGCACGCGTGCCAGAAGTGGCACTCAGAGCCCTCTCTGTTGGCACACGCACCACCAGCAGCAGCAGCAGGTCCATCAGGCCACCACCGCCACCCGGAGCAGAAGCCCCACCCAGCACAAAGGAGGCGAAGCAGCCGACTAGCAAGCTTGAGTAGAAATGGTAGAGCAGAGCTCACCAACCATTGCTGGACTGGAAGAAAAGGGAGGGGAAAGCATTTTGCACTGCAAATGGAGTGGGGCTAATGCCTGCATGATACTCACTAGCCCTGCCCCATTCTTGCGTGATGCAGCGCCTTGTATCTGCACCCCACAGTGCGGCAGCGGCCATTTTGTGCATTGCAGCACAGTGGCCCATTTTTGCACCACCAGTTTTTGCATGCCAGAGGCGGCACTCAGAGGTGCCTCCCTCCCCCCTCCCCCCCGCTGAGGGCACCACAATGCTGATGCAGCCCTGGTATTTTGCAATAAATAAATGGGTTTTGGGTTGTGGTTTGGGCACTCGGTCTCTAAAAGGTTCGCCATCACAATAACCTGAGAGAAGAATCGCAATCTGAGGCTTTTAAAACTTACTAGTGTACTGTAATTCAGTGTGACAGAAGGGAATAATTAAGTACGTTGAGAATAATTTTATTTAATTAATTTTAATTGCATCTATTAGAGTACATTAAAATTGAGTTTTTGTTTTGATCAAATCCATTTCTTTCTCTTGATTTCACCAGTTTTGGGCAGATAACAATGGCACATCATTGAAAGGTCAAGTGTGACCCATAGCCTGAAAAAGATTATCTTTCTAATTAAGGTCTTTGAAAATATGTATTTTTCTAAGGCACCACATTTAGAGAAATGAATATATCACATTAAATAAAATTTATGTTGCAAATTATGTCTTGTATAAAATTATATTTAAAGGGTGTATCAAACAAACAAAAAACCTCATGTATATTTCATGATATAACTTCAAAATTGTATAGGAAAAAAAAGACCTGGAAAACAGTTTGAAGAGATTACTCCAAGTTTTCTTTCTTGCCCTTTTGTTGAAAAGGCCTAAATCATATTTTTACAACAGTTCTTTGTTGCAAATCTGGTGCTGATTTATCCCACTGTGTTGTGGACTAATCTTTTTTTGTCATCACCCTTGCACAAAAATTCACAATTCTTGATAAATTTGAGATATTGAGCACATAGTCTGTTAGAAAATAGACATCCTTAACCCACAACACTTGCTCTAAAACCTTGTTAACAGTCCTGTGGATTTCAGCGGTGGTGAATAATAGGACAAGTCCAGGCCATGTGAATTAATGAACTCCTGAATTACATTTCTAACAGCAGTTATTTGCAACCAACCTTTATTAAAGATTCTCTGAGGTGTTAATATATTCGTACTAAAATGACCCTGCCAGAGAATTTTTTTTAATATCCTATAAATTCACTTACCAAGGAATAAAAATAGAAAGACTCATAAGATGCAGGGCAAAACTAAATTAAGCATCTCCAACAAAGAACTGTCTAACCTCTTACATTACACCATATCTGAGTGAAATTAGCCACGAAAGCCAGCTGGGTGACCTTGAGCCTGTCAATCTCTTTCAGACCAACCCACCTCACAAGGTTATTGTGAGGAAAATAGGAGAAAGGATATGGATATGTTGGCCACTTTGAGTTATTTGCAAAATTAATAAAGGTGATATATAAGTAAATAAATAAATAATCCATCTTCAGAAAACCTAGGGCTTAACCCTTTTCAATGATGGTCCTTCTCCTTTGGAATGGCTTAACCCCTATGCCATCCCCTCTTACAACATTCTTGGACACCTATTCAGAAAGCCATTTAGGGATCAATAAAGTCATGCTACTCCAAAGGGTGAGTGCATTTGATTATTTATAATTTTATTCATTTATTATTGTGTTTAATTACTGATACTCGTTCTGTAAGCCACACAGAGTTTCTGGAAGCTCGACACCATGTAAATTGTATATGAGAATGAAAGGAGAACAAACAAATAAATAAACATTCTACTATCAAACAATTTTTATTACTGGGACATATTCAAAGATTCAACTAGAATCAGACTTCCTTTAACTTAAATCCATCTTATTTATTTATTTTATTTATTTATTTAATTAAACTTATATGCCGCCCTTCTCCCAACAGGACTCAGGGCGGCTTACAGCATATTAAAACAATACAAACACTATCCCCAATAAAAACCAATTAAAAACAAATATTTAACCGCTGTGTTACCATTAAAATTCTAATTAAAATTGTCCCTATTTAAAATTCTCCCTAGGCCAGACCCGCTTGC
>NW_015387316.1:722554-739477 GCF_001527695.2 Protobothrops mucrosquamatus
TATAACGACCTGGGTAATGGGTTGTGTGATTACATCCTGAGATCTAGTGTAGTGATATCCTGAGTTTTGTGTTGCAACATCCTGGGTGGTTGGCTGTGTTGTAACATCCTGAGCTTTAGCATTGTAACCTCCTGAGTTCTGTGATATGATGTCCAGAGCAGAAGGCTGTGATGTAGCATACCGGGCTTTGGTTTGGCTCTGAGTTTGCGGTCTGGCTCTGTGTTCATGCCGTGTGTCCATTTGCTTTGTGTGGGGGTCGGAGGGAGGTGCAGTAGCTGGTGATGTTGTCGTGGTTTGGCTTCTGGATGGTGGTTGCATTTCATCTGAGGGATGGGTTTGGGCTTGGGTTGGGTCTGGTGAGGGTGAATGGTGGTGGCGTACTGTGTTGTTCTGGGTCCGGTGTCAGTTTTCGTGGCTAGGACTCGCTTGTTGATTAGGGCTAGTTTCCAGATGTCTGGTAGGCGGGAGGTATCATCACGTTTATTCATGTTGTGGGGGTGTTTTTCTATTTCGATGGCTTCCATAATTATTCTCTTGTTGTGGTGTTCAGTTTTGGAGATTAGTTTGGTTCCTTCAAAATCAATTTCATGTCCTGTAGCTTTAAGGTGCTGGAAGAGGGAGGAAGTTTTTTCTTCTTTTCTGACTGCATTCTTGTGTTCTGCAATGTGGGCATTTATTCTCCTATTAGTTTGTTCAATATATGTGGCTGGGCAGATTTTGCATGGTATTTCATAGACTCCTTGGTTTTCTAGCTGGATCCTGTCTTTGGGGTTTCTTAAGATGTTGGCTATTTTTTGGTCGGTGCCGAAGGCTGTCTTGATATTGTGTTTGTGGAGAATTTTGCTGATTTTATCTGTGGTGCCTTTGATGTAGGGGAGGAGGGCAATGTCGTTGTACTGTTCTATGTCTCGGTTCTTGGGAGGTGTTTCCCTTTGGATTAGGTTGGTAATTGTATTTCTTTGGAATCCATTGGAGATTAATACGTTTTTGAGAGTGTGTAATTCAGTTTTCAGGTGATCTTTGTCGGCTAGGCGTTTGGTTCTGGAGATGAGGGTCTTGGCTACGGAGTTGATCTGTGCAGGGTGGTGATGGGATTGTACATTTATATATATATTTCTTATTTTTACTGGATTATATAAGAAGAAGTTAGCATGCAGTAGATAAGGTATAGAAGTTATAAAAATACTCATGTATGCCTTCTGTGGTTTGGATCACATGTTTAACCCATAAGTTTGTGGTTTCTTCTGGAACTTTCCACAACCCTAAAGGCCCGGCTAAGGCCTGAACTTTAATTCTGCCATCTCAACATAAGCATCTTTTAACCAATCATCAGAGTTATCAGAATCCTGTTTAAACTCTTCCCAAGTATGTTTATACCAAAAACAAAAGAATCATTACACACCCTTGTCTCTATATATCCTAGTCTCTATATGTGTCAAACCACTGACAGCGATTTATAAAGTAATCTGACAGGACACCAGCCATACATACAATAACAACAAATTTGAAATCATTTCTGTCTGATTAAACAATCTGTTTTCCATATATAATAGCATTAGCTGGCCTCAGTTCTGTGTCAATCAATATTTTCATATTTCTAATCATGCATGCAAGAGGGCTGAATGCCAAACTAAAAGGAAAAAAAGAAGCTGTATCCTTCATGTATATCACAGTATAAAGTTTTTTAAGTAAAGACATTTTAGAAACTGAATAAAATATGTTGATCCAGAATATAAACTCTGGGGGAAGCTAACACAAATCCATTTTGTAAACTTTTAAGGAGTTCTCCAACTCCTCCTCCAACTGCCTCCAGAAGCGGTGAATGCTCCAACACTGGAAGTTTTTAAGAAGAGACTGGACAGCCATTTGTCCGAAATGGTATAGGGTTTCCTGCCTGAGCAGGGGGTTGGACTAGATGACCTTCAAGGTCCCTTCCAACTTTACTATTATTATTATTATTATTAATGACTTCTGGATTTTGTCAACTTTGAGTTAATGCAAGCATATCAATTAAACACAGCAGTTGAAGGAACAACCTAATCTATGGGCCAAGAAATCTTTGTAATTTGGAGAAGAGTGGGTGGTTGTTGATAGGATTTGTGTAAGTCAGCCTTCCCAAATCTGGCAATCTTTACAAGTGTTCTATTGTAACGCTGGCTATGTATTCTGGGTTCTGTAGTCCAAAATATCTGAAAAACGCCAGGCTAAAGAAAGCAGGTATAGAAGAAAGTCCAGTGGAAACGCTGCCAATGATTTAGAAATGCCACATTTACATCTTGAAGCTGAATGTCTACAATATATGATATTATGCATATCTTCAAAATGAACTTTGAGATGTACTATCTATATGGGGATAAGGAGAATGTATTCTAAACAATAGAATGATCCTTCCAATTAAAAGATATGGAGTGGAAAAATTTTATGGGCTCTGCCTTTTGTTCTTATGGATCAAATTTGACAAATGGAATTGTTTTGTCTGGCTTGCTTTTTGGTTCCTTGTACAAATTTGCATGGAACAAAACAGTTGCTGAATGAGTTTATTTCTTTAAAAAATACATACACAGCCATTTCTTTCTTTATTGGTAAATCTATAACAATAAGTTACATTGGTATTCTTCCTATATCAGACTGAGGAGAACATTCCATCACTGAAAGACAAAAACTGCCAAGAACTCTCAGAATATATGAAAAATATTGAATAGGTTGTCTCACATTTATTTTCTAGTAACATTGATAGAACAAAGAAACTGCTGCCCTGAATCAATGTTTATGCTTCTATTTGTAATAAGATTGGAAATAAGGAGAAAATTTCAGGTTAGATAGAACAATATAAAAGAAGGAATACAGAGCAGGAGGAAGATAAAAAAACTGAAAACCAAAAAATAGGTTTGTATGTAAAGTTACTGTACCTAAAATGATGATAACTATTTCCCAACATATTTGTTGGGTCCCCATTTATTTCAAAGAGTGTTTCATAAAACAACAATATATTTGGCTCTTGTTCATCTATTTATATTTAATTCAACCTTTCCTATACATGTTCAACACCAATTGTTGCTCTGGTTCAGATCTGGTATTCTCATTCCTGATTGAGAAAAAATAAAAGAAACTAACAGGGCAAAATCATTCAGTGGTCTTATTTCCATTCTCAAAAATAAGGTCACCAAAGTCTGATGAGAATTAATAATTTCAGCTATATTTATGTTTGCTTGTTTATTCTTGCACATGTCATTCTAAGAGTTTGCATGATGGCATGTGTCTCCTGAAAAAAAAAATCAACTCCTGTTTTCTTTTGTCTTCTTCTAGGCTGGACAGCAACGGTGGTGGGAACAGGAAATTACTGTGAATGGGAAGATCCAGAAAGGAGAATTGATAACTTACAACTTAACAGAACTCATCAAACCTGAGGCTTATGAAGTTCGCCTGACACCAGTCACTATTTTCGGAGATGGAGATGCAACCATTCGTGTAATCAAGTACAGTGGTAAGGGGAAAAAATCAGAGTTTTCCTAGAGAGAGAGAGAGAGAGAGAGAGAGAGAGAGAGAGAGAGAGAGAGAGAGAGAGAGAGAGAGAGAGAGAGAGAGAGAGCGCTTGGGAACATAAGTCCAAAAGTCTGACTTCCAGCCTTCCAAACCTTGATGGGAGAGGTTGGGGCATCTTGGATTCTTATAGGGTTCTTACTCTAGTCTGATAAATTGTCCCTCCTATTATTTTTTAATATTATTAATATGCAAAACAAAAGCAAGCAATTCCTATAAAGCAGGCATGTCAAACTCAAGACGTCACGTGATGTTGCGCGACATATCGGGAGTTTTTCTTCATTGCTGGCAATGGGGTGGGTGCGGTTTTGACATGATGCATCTGGCCCACGGGCTGGCAGTTTAACATGCCTGCTATAAAGGATTCATTTTTTATGAATTGAACTCTTATAATCATACCTATATATCAGTGGTGGCGAACCTATGGCATGCGTGCCAGTGGCGGCACTCGGAGCCCTCTCTGTGGGCACAGGTGCTGTTGCCCCAGCCCCACCTCTCCCCATGGCCCCCTCCTCACCAGCAGCCCCCCAGAGGAGAGTTGCCCCAGAGTGTGGCCCATGCAGAGCAGCACAGCCAAGAACATGGAGCCGGGCAGCCGGGACAAGACTCCGCCCTCGCACTCCATTGCGCACTGATGATACTGCAGGGTGTGGGCGGAGGGCATGGCTGCCATGGTGCTGCTGGGCTGCCTTGGCGATCTGCAGTGGGTCATGGAGGCGGTGAGTGGCCCTGCAGACGGGCAGAGCGGGAGCGGAGCAGGCTGGGGGCCGGAGCAGAGTGAGCAGGATGGGGTGGAGCAGGGCGGGGGCGGGTTTTGGGCACTCGATCTCTAAAAGGTTTGCCATCACTGCTATATATTCATGTCAGAATAAACAATTAAATCATTCATAAGTCTATTATTATATTAAAGTATAAGTTATTCAATTAAAAATGGAAATTAAACATGTAAACTAGTCCATGGAATTCACATCTCTTAATAGTCATTGAAACAGACTGTCTGGCAAGAAAATGTTTGTTCAAATATAGAATTAGAATAAGTGATAGAGATAGCCTTTTAGATTCAATTTCTCTACAATGGTATATAGTATCCACTTATATTTTCCTGCAGTCAAAATTAAGTGCCATTCTCCTTTAATTGCAACCTTTCATTCTTTCTAGTTTCTTCTAGTTTCCAACCTTCAAAATCTCACCTTATCAATTTTTTTAAAGTATTCAAAACAACAGCATTATCCCACAGGAAGGATTGTTGTAATTAGTTTCAAAATCTTATTTCAAATCCATTTGGATTCTTAGTTTGTTTATAACTTCCCCAAATCAACACTCTAATCACCTTTTTGCTGTTTATCCCCCCCCCCATTTTTTTAAGTACTTAAACTTGTATAAAATTTCTTTTTACTAAGGATTGAAGGGTACTCACCCAGTGTAATAAAACCTGCCATTATGGAAGTTCCTAATATCCAAAAAGCAGTTAACAAGCAACTTCCAAAGTTGATTTTGAAAGGAAGTGTATGAACCCTGTGTCTTGTTTAAAGGCTTTGAATCACTGTTTGGGCTACAATGACATTCTCTCATCTATCAGTGCTTTAAACCCACAAGAGCACTATTTTTGGTACTCTCATGAGCAGATGTCTGGAGCACTTGTGGGCAATCCCAGTCCTCTCTTTGTCCAGAGAGGAAATACAAAGAGTTGGCTTTTCACTCAATAGTTGTCTACTCTTCTTTCAACAGAGCTGTCTTTAGTTCATCATTTCTTCCCCAGAAATCACTGCTTCATACTTTTTTTTTTTTTCACTAAAATTCTTCCTTGCTTTTTTTAGGAGTAGGAGCTCATGAAATTCATTCAATCTGACCTTCTCAGTTTTTATTGTTGCATTCACCCATTCATTCTTTCTTCTTTTGTTTTACTATACTGTCCTCATTAATTCTGTCTATAGGGGAAATCGCTAGATACATCTTTTGTATTGTCTCTCATTTTAGTATTCAATTCATATTTTTTGAATTCTTAACCCGATTTATTCTTGTTTTACCACACACAGTTCTTAAGTATCTCATTCCCACTGCATCCAATTTACTTTAATGTTTGCGGTAACAGACCCAACTCTCATTTCCATATAACAAAACATGCTCTTATACATTGCCATTTTCACTTCTGTGAACAGACATTCTTTATGTTAACTTTCTAACAGCATTTTCACATTTTAAAAATTCTCCTTCTACATTTCTATTTTTATAAAACTTTCTACACAAATTCATTTATTTCATCTGTCCTTCCAGAGCAAAACCTGCAATTGGTTTCCCCATTTTCCCTATTAAACACAGCTTTTATCTTTGATACATTAATTTTCAGTTCCATATTACATCATGCAATCTAACATATTGAAAAGCATTTTGGTTCTCAGCCAATGATACAATTCACATCCCCAACTATGTCTTTAATATCACCATAAACATTATTATATAGCCAAGGGGATATTACACATACTTCAGAAAGTAAGTTAGAAAGGAATTTAAGGGGAAACTAAGAGGAACAAAAAGGGACCGTCTACCTCTATTAATATAAAAAAGAAGGGATGAGCGTGCTGCTAGGAGAGTATGATGGGACAGTAAGAGGTGATAGGGAACATACATGGCTTTTCAACTCCTACTTTATATCAGAGTTCTTCCCAAAGAAGATACTGTGGTTCTTTGTTCAAATGAAATTAAGCAGGTAGGGGATTTTAAGTAAATAAAAAGGTGATTAGGAAGCACTGTGGTACCATAAAAAGGTTAAGTCTCCAGACTGAAACAAATTACATCTGATAGCCCTGAAGGAGCTGGTGGATGTGATTCTGGAGTTCTTTTCTGTGATTTCCAAGAAACTATGTGAGAATGGATCTAGTGCCAAATAACCAGAGAAGGTCAAATATTTCTATCTTCACATCAAGGGAAAAAAGGGGTCACTGATAACTACAAACTGGTCATCCTCTTGATGCTGACCTGCTAAAGAGTAAAAACCTTGTTTGCACACTGTCTGACTAATGTAAAACTGCATTGCTCCTCCCAAAGTTAGCTTATTGTCTCTCCTTTTCATCAAGATTTTGCCAGACCTCTCCCCAAACATACTTGGGAATAATTTATTTTTAAATTTAGTTTTCATTGCTATTTGTGTGCCACTGTAGCCCCAAACAGCTCAAGTAGCTAATTTCCTTGTACTTTTTCAATTTAATCTTCTTGGTTTTCCTCTTTGTTTATGAAAACAATAACGGTATTCTTTTAGTTGTCAAGCACAGGAGGCAATATGCATGCATACATTAAACAAGTCATTATCTAAATTAGGTAACAACAGATTCCAGCAAAAATTTATCATGTTAACCCCTGAAAGTGAGAAATTTTGCAGTGGTTAATAATCGAGAACATTTCAACACATTCTTAAAACTATATGGAGGAAAAACAGGTAGGCAGCCATGTCCATAGAATTTCCCTACTTTACTTTTGTCAGAGTATAGAAAACAACTTCATCCCACAAGCTCTACTCCTTTGTGTGTGTATGTGTGTGTGTGTGTGCTGCCATGAAGTATCTAGAAAAGTGCAGGATTATGTAAAAATGTAGCTTTCAATACCCTGACACCTCAAACACCCCACCCCAATTTTTCTGGTTGATGCACTGCACATAAGACATGACTTCTTTCAAACACTTCCCTTTTCCAACAGTGACCATTGGCATCACCTGTATTTTTTGCAGTGAAACAGACTCCATGTTTGGATGTGCTTGTTCACTTTCTCCCCAAGAGCTTAGGATGTGCAGTAGGTCTGTATCTGTGCCTATGTTGTGTAAGTGAGTGTCTGGGAAAGCCTAACCAAGATGGATGGATGTTGCTTCTGTGTTGCATCTTTATGTTTACATGTATATTTCAACTCTCCCCTCATGTTGCATCTTTGTATTTATGTGGATCACTCTACTGGGGAAAAAACAGAATAAGTGCATTTATTCTGCTCTGGATCATGTCACCAGAAGGAAAGGTGGCTTAGAATCGAGCAATTAGTGGATCTTCTGGACCACTACACAACTACACAACCATAGGATGTGTTTTTATTTTGTTTTGTTTTTCTGGAACTATTTTTCCCACATCCCCAAGTTCTGTCCCATTTGTAAACTTAGTGTTGCTTTTCCTAGCTTCTCTCTCCACGCAAAATTTCTTTCTGTTCCTGTTTCTGGAGATACAGAGTCCTGAGCAATTTTACATACTTTCTTTCCCAGATTATATTTTTTGGAAAGATTAAAAAAGTGTATTATTTCAACAAAGATTAAAAAAACCCAGCAAATCTGACCCAAAAGAAAAAAAAACTTTCAATATAATGAGTTCCCTTTGAGCTACTGTATTTCTTGATAATAAAAGATTAGAAAACTTGTTCTTGGTTGGTTTATTCCAAAAACAGAAGACTTGGCTTAATATCCCTCTTGAGTATGAATAGTGAAAGTATGGGCGATTAGAGAGAATTTGCTTTTTAATTTAACTCCCCTCTTTTTCAATACTGCTGATGTAAATGAGTAAGCAGAACAATCTTAAAGGCTTTTCTACTTAAGAGACATCAGTTGTGATTTTAATTTTCCCATCTTCTGCTTAGAGCTGCTGCTTGATGTAAATAAATAAAAAAACTGAGAAGAATGTTGATCTCTAACTACAATTGTGTATATCAATTATATTTAAAAGGAATTCATCAGATGCTTAAGTCCTAGTATTTTCAATACAGTTGGGAACTAAGATATAAACTTACTTTTTTTTTTCTCCACCTTGATTGGAAAACCTGGTTTTCTGCAAAGCCCAGAATGTAATCCTGTTCAGGGTCTATAGATCTGCTGGTGCACACAAAAAACTTTATTAGTTTATAATATAAAATAAAAAAGAAATAGTGGGAAAGTAAGGGAGGGAAAAGGGAAGGGTAAAGTGTAGGGCAAAGGGGAAAAAAAGAAAGAAAAGGCATTGACTTCCAACTCCCTTTGGTGAAACAGGATAAGATAATAGCATCAAACCTCAGCTTTTGGCTTTTATATAATAATATAAACTTGTTGTTGTTGTTAGTTGCGAAGTCGTGTCCAACCCATCGCAACCCCATGGACAACGTTCCTCCAGGGCTTCCTGTCCTCTACCATCTTCTGGAGTCCATAATAATATAAACTAGCCATTTCTATAACAACAAACCTGATCGGTAAAACCCAAAATTGGTAAAACCTCAAGCCCTTTCTGACACACTTCAGAGTTTCTTTTCCATTCTGCTTGATAAGACAGGCTTTCCAGACAAAAAAGGGGTGGGGGAAAATCTGATCGTAATTTAATAATCAGTTCTCAGAAAACAGACTGCACCAGAATGCACCAACTGCCCCAAATAGCCACCCCAGACACCCCATATGCAGGCTACACCACATTTTACCATTTCTCAAGTGCTGCCCTCTAAACCTACAGTCCTACTATTTTTCAACAATCTTATAGCATTTATGACTTCCCATTTGACACATTTTTCTTTGGGCACTCACATTGATAGAATTTGTTTCACTTCAACTTGTTTTAATAATTAAGCCTATAACTTTAATTTCCTACATGTATTAACCAATCCCATTCCATAAGAGTGTTCAGATTTATTGTATCCTTCTTAGTGTCATTGATCATTTATTCACTGCTTTAGACCATCAGAGTTTTCACAAAGCATTTTAATATTAAGTAAAACTGCATTATGAGATTCAGTCAAACCTAACAGAATGACAGAGTTGGAAGGAATCTTAGAGGTCTTCTAGTCCAACCCCCTGATCAAGCAAGAGACTCTATATCACAGGTGTCAAACTCGATTGTGACATGTGATGTATTGTGATGTTTTTTGCTATTGTGGAGGCAGGGTGGGCATGGCCTACATGTGACGCATCTGGCCTGTGGGCCATTAGTTTGACACCCCTGCCCTATACCATTCCAGACAAATGGCTGTCCAGTCTCTTCTTAAAAGCCTTCAGTGATGAAGCACCCACAATTTTGAGGGCAAGCCATTCCACTGGTTAGGAAATTTCTCCTTAGTTCTAGGTTGCTTCTCTTCTTGATTAGTTTCCATCCATTGTTTCTTGTCTTGTCTTCAGGGGCTTTGTGTACCATATGCCTCGTATAAGGATACTCTTCATCAGCTGAGGCACATTCTGGCTAGTATACCACAAATAAAAATGAAGCAGATTCTTCATTTTTGCATTATCTTTGCAAACTAGGATATCTAATCTAGAGACTTATCTTGCAAGCCAACATATTTTTGGCAACATCTCACCAACCAAGGAGGTTTATATAGTGCACTGGCATATTTTCAGATTATAAACTCACTAATTTCTTCCTTAAAATGAACACTTTTAAGTCTTTACAAATGAGACATATGGATGTCCAAATTACCTTCTGCTAGTATCCCTGAAGGACAGACTCCATCCTTAAATCATATCTCTTTATATGCCTATATATGGCCTTACCAAATGAACATTATGTCCTTAAGGAAGTTATGGAAAGAGACTTTTAGCGGCCAGAGACTGCACTTAACATTTTATGGAAGAACCATGAGTCAAAGCAGAGATGTATGTCCCCAAACAGTAAGTACTGTGCTTGCATAATCCCCAAGCCATTTATCTGAAGTTTAACAGGATTGATCCATTCCACAGGGATATGCCTACAAATCATGGCAAGAAATGAACATTTGCATTTCCTTAAAAGAAAAATTTAAAGATGTCTGAAATCATTCATGTGACACTACAGTACTTTCAAATTTCATCTGACACAGAATATTAGGCACAGAGAGTCAGGTTTACAAACTGAGTTAGATTTCACACCTGAGTCAAGATTTCCTTCTGCATCATTTTAAAAAGGAAAACTTTCTTAAATGCATCTTTTATAACATTATAGAAAATCAGAGTCTCTGAACTTTTGGTATATCCAAACTATGGAATCTACAGTCCAAACATTGCAGGAATGATGGCAGAAATGGAGGAATACTGGGGTGAATGTTATAATTCAAATTGCCACAATCAGTGACAGATCTATTTGTGAAGAAAGGATATGTGGCTAGTAGCCAAGAGGACCCTCTCATTTCAAAGGCAGTAGATTTTGGTATACAGTTTTGAGAGGACAAAAGGGGACAACTGTCTCTTTTAAACGTTTTTTTTTCATAAAATCATTAAGGCAATGCTTGTTAAAGCTGCAACTCCTTGATCTGATTTTTATTTATTTATTTAACAATAGCATTTAGACTTATATACCATTTCATAGTGCTTTACAGCCCCCTACAGAGTCAGTATATTGCCCCCAACAATCTGGGTCCTCATTTTACTAACCTAGGAAGGATGGAAGGCTGAGTCAAGTTTGAGCCGGTCAGGATCGAACTCCTGAAGTAAGCAGTGAGTTAGCCTGCAGTACTGCATTCTAACTACTGTGTCACCACAGCTCGTGCTATTTCTATTTCTATCCCACCTTTATTACTATTTATTTATTCTTAATAAATAACTCACCACAGTGAACATATGCAATACTCCCTCCTCCTTCTATTTTCCCCACAGTAACAAACTTGTGAGGTGAGTTATGCTGAGAGAGAGAGAGAGAGAGAGAGAGAGAGAGAGAGAGAGAGAGAGAGAGAGAGAGAGAGAGAGAGAGAGAGAGAGAGAGAGACTAGCCCAAAATTACCCAGCTGGCTTTCAGGAGAGATTAATAGCATTCTTGATTAGAAGCATTCACAAGTTGCAGAACAGAGTTGATTGATATCAAAATGTTGGACACTACTGGGCAAACCCCCATCTTTTAAAAATATGGGTCACACACATTGCACATATGTGAGAAAGGGGTGGGTTTGATTGCCCAGTGGAACCCACAATTCTGAAATTGTTGACTCCACCATAGGAGTAGGGGAGTTATTAAGTGTTCTGAATGCAAGCTTCCCATTTGATCAAAGAACTAAAAAAAAGTAGAGCTGATGTTGCTGTGTTTGAGGAAACAGTTGGGAGGTAGAAGGATGACTAGAGAGATCTATGAACACTTTTTCCTCACTTGTTTTCTTTGCTAGAAAACAAAGGCACAATGACAGACTTGAAAGCTATATAACATGATATTTAATAAAACCTCTTTGGGCCCCTGAGAGCTGTCTTCAAGCATCTACACTAAGCAGTCTTCCAACATGCTCCAATTTTTCTCTCTGATTTTAGGAATGGCATTCCTAGTGGCATAAGAAGGGAGGGATTCACACCCAGGGGGGCGTAACTTCTGAGATGAGGCTTTTGATGCTGATACTCATGATATGCCATCCTATTTGTTTTACAGATGGGATGTAAAATATTTTTCTAGGCAGAGGGCCTCATCTGGCTTTTGAATGATGTGCTTAGGGATTTTCTTCCCAAAAGCGACATATGGAATTTATGTTCAGCTGAAATTCAAAAAACACAGACGTGTGCTTGCATGTGTGCTCACATGCACACACACACAAGCCAAAGGAGTGGAAGAGATATAGCTTACATCTGAGTAATTATATAACTGCCCTGTAAGTTCTGAATTTAATTTGTTGGCTTGTGGAAAGATGGATGACCCATGAGCATCTATTTATTTTTGGACTCCAAGACTTATCATTCCATGCAGCATGGCATAGTCAATGGTGAGGAATGTTGGGAGATAGCAATAGCACTTAGACTTATATGCCGCTTCACGGTGCTTTACAGCCCTCTCTATATGGTTTACAGAGTCAGCATATTGCCCCAACAATCTGGGTTGTCCTTTTACCAACCTTGAAAGGATGGAAGGCTGAGTCAACCTTGAGCTGGTCAGAACTGAAGTCCTGGCAGTCAGCAGAATTAGCCTGCAATACTGCATTCTAACCACTGCGGCACCATGGCTCTTACAGTATACAGTTCATGTCTATAGAGATTCTCAGTCATCCAAGTCATAGTTATCTCAAAGGTGCTTTTTCAAAAGGCAACTGGATTAGAGAGATAGATAGAGAGGATCATTGGTTTGAAAGAGGGGTAAAAGTCCATCTATGTTAGAATTGAACATTCTTCCCTCAACAGAGGGAGAGGAATATGACACCACCTGTTTCCTGTCTACAATGCAGTCCTTTCAGCAGTTCTAAAAAGATTCCACTACCATGTAAACTCTGATTCAGGTGATCCTGAAAACACAGATAAACCCTCAAGTGGCCTCAACAGTTCTCAGAGAGTCAATCTTTCCATCCCCCCATCACCATCCTGTCAGTACCTATCCTTCCATCCCTTCACTATCCAGTTGCTGATGAAGCTTCTTGGAGGAGAAGCAAAGCATCTTCTTCTTCAAGGTAAAAACAATCCAATTGCCTTTTGAAAAAGCACCTTTGAGAGATACAGTATAGATCAGCGATTGTGATCTATATCTTCTTCAGCGATCTATACCTTCTTCAGTTCCTGGGCACATCCCAGTTAGTTAATCTGTTCTTTGTAATATTTGGTCCTGTAATGTAGCACTTACTTGCTAAAACACACTGAAGAATCCCATGGCAATCCTTGTGTTTACAGAAGTACTTTGAACTTAATGTGATGCTTTACTGGCAGGGTTTCTTTTTCTTCTTTTTCTCTTCCAAAACAAGTAGTTATCTTGCTTGCAGAATGACTCACTTTAGTTTGTGTCACTTATTTGTGCAATTATGAGTTTATTTTTCAGAACATTAGTGCTCTCATTCATGCTCTATAGTTACAGATTGAAAAGAGAAGAGCAAAAGAATAAAGATTACTCAAATTCACAACTGGGTTGTAAATGCTTAGCGAAGTTCTGCTTTCATCTAGCTTTTCATTTAAATTCTTTCACAGTAAACCTTCATACAATCGCTTGAGTTTATGTGGATTCACTGCTGCAAAGCAGGTGTTAGCCAAATATTGACTTCTATCATCTCTTCAGCAATACTGCAATCTCTCCATTTGGGGGTCACAGAATCAAATCCTTTCTGAATATATTCTAGAATAAGTGGATTAATGTATATGATTAGTTCTCCACTTCAATGTATTACTATCTTCCCTCAAAGCAATCAGTTCACTTTAAAGAATAAAACTATGTTTATACTCAAAGAGATGCCACAAAAGGAACAAAGAATGGGATTGGGATAAGTTTAAGTGCATGCTAGTACAAATGTTTTTGTAGTGTTAAATAATAATTTTTAGAATGAAACAGTAGAGGACCCTTCAGAGGAAAGGCTTCTCCTTTCCTTCTGATGCAGTTACTTAGAATGCCTATTTATGGAGCCTTTTTAAAAAATGGGCAACCTCTCTCTCCCTCTCTCTGATTATTACTACTACTGTCGTCTTCTTCTTCTTCTTCTTCTTCTTCTTCTTCTTCTTCTTCTTCTTCTTCTTCTTCTTCTTCTTCTTCTTCTTCTTCTTCTTCTTCTTCTTCTTCTTCTTCTTCTTCTTCTTCTTCTTCTTCTTCTCCTTCTCCTTCTCCTTCTCCTTCTCCTTCTCCTTCTCCTTCTCCTTCTCCTCCTCCTCCTCCTTCTTCTCCTCCTCCTCCTCTTCTTCCTTCTCCTCCTCTCTCCCAATTCCTCTCACAAAGCAAGAAATAAAACTGCATCCAATCCATGTACACCATATAGTCCCATCCTTTGGCATGTTTATCCCACCAATTACTGCCCTTGCCTTCCCAAAGTTAAGTGTGCTCTCCCACCTCTGAAAGGTTGCCAACCCTACTTTCAAGGAAGGAATCAAATGGCAGCTGGACTCAACCAGGCCAGTGGAAGATCTCATTATCTTCTCCCAGCTTTCAGAAATAGAGAACAGGGGGAATCAAAAGTTCACATAAGATGCTGCAAGGCTTACAAATTTCTAATATGCAGTTAGAGGTTTCAGATATGAATTTTTCAGCCCTACTTGGAAATGCCAAGGACAGAACATGGCATATTTTACACATAAAGCAAGAAGATATCTTTTTATTTTAATAAATAAATTCCCCTGGCATCTGTACAGGACCCTTTATTTTGTGTTGAACATCAAATCCTCCTAGACAGGATGGCTTCTTGTTTGACTTGCATTATTTTCTGGTCTATAATCCTTCAATTCTTAATAATGCAATCCCCTGGTGTCATTTTTAGCTTTCTTACCCCAGCTCAACCATATGAACCTCCCCCTTTCCCCCCTCCTCTGGAACACTGGAACCACAGAATCAGACTTGCCAATTCCAACAGGGATAACTATAAGCTAAAAAGTTTCTCTAGACCTTGGAAGCTCAGACTGAGAGTTCTATCACTTTCATCAATTCTTATTTTCCCATCATGACAACTATTGCTTGCTACTTTCCCCACTGAGTGATTCTTGAACCTGGACCAATGATGACAGAAGGATCTCCAAAAACTACCACTTCTGGGCTGTTACTCCCCACCTGCATTCTTCTTGAGCTACTGGCCTGCAACATATATATATATAACTAACCACTGTTGAATTTGTTTTTTGTTCCTGTCAATCATCAGGAGTTGATTCTTTTCTTGCCAACCCATCCATTTGGCTTTGGTTCCTGTGTTGCAAACAATATGAATATTGCAGCACTGAAGGTTAGCCATTAACGATAGCTTCTCTCAAAGCCTCCAAGTTTGTCGACAAAGCAAACGTCACTCAATGCAGTTCCCCACAATTTGGTGTCAGAAGAATGCCAAAAATGAAACATTTCTCAGCAAATGAGGAGTAATTGTGTTAGCAAACACAAGGAGGCCCGTCTTGAATAACTGACTACATTTTCTCAAGGCAAATTATACAGGAAGCAAGTCGCTGATTATTCCTCTTAAATAAAGGGATGTAAGAGAGAAAAGAAAGAGATAAAATGGCAATGAAGTGAAGCTAAAGAGTTCTTTCAAAATAGCTTCGTGTAAATTAAATGTTGGCCCACATATGCTGCTCAACTTGGAGTATGCACATCAGAGATTTATTTATTTATTTGTTATTTATGACATTTAGATTCTACCTATCCCTCTCTCAGAGGGATTTTGTGAGGTGTACAACTTCAAGCATAAAAACTAAAAAATACATCACTCAAAGGAGCTAAGTGAAAACAAAAATATTAGGGTCAAAAGGAAGGGGTGGGGGTTTTCAAGGCATTAACATCCAAGGTTGTGCCCCACTCTGCGAGGCCAATGGGAATTGGCAGAGCCCAGTCATCAAACTCTTTCAAACTGCCAGGAGAGTTGCCATAAATGTAATTGGGAAACAATTCTGAGGCGTCCTAGGTACACAATGATTTACTTCACCAAAAAGCTTTCCCTCTGTTAGGATCTAGCAAGAAGTTTGGATTCTGGGATTGGATGGTCCCACTTGCTTCTATTTTGGATCCCATCTACCAAAGAATTTCAGCTGGCAGAATCTAAGAGAAAAGACTTTTCTGCTGTGGTCTTCCTTTTGGAATTTTCTGTCGCTGGGGATGAGATCAGGCCTCACACTCCTGGCCTTCCAGGAGAACCTTAAACCCTGGCTCTGCTGGCTGGCCTAGGCCCCCGATAAGAGCCCTCTATTCTGGGGTGGCTGATGAGGTAGAGAGAAAATCCCCACTCCCTCATCACCTATCCTAAAATAATTTCAGACACTATTTAATCTTTTTTTAAAAAATTGCTTTGTATTGCCCAGAGTTGTTGTAACATTGAGATGGTGTCATATAAATTTAATAAATAAACAATAAATATGTATGTAGGGTAAGATTCCACAGATTCTCTTTGTTTCCTTTGGATGAAAAAAAATCAAATAAGATGGTGGTTTTCTCTTCAAATCCTCACTCACCCCGTGCCAAGGTTCATAGAAATACCCTTCTAAAGCACTAAAAAGTAAAAGCTCAAACAAAATAGTGTTTGTTTTTAATGTAACCAACAGCATACTTATTGTATATTCCCTTGGTTTTCTTTTTCTCTTCTTCTGTTCTCTGCAACAGCCACCTTGTATTTGGTATCTGCTAAAGATTCTGAAATTCTTCAGAATATTTGGAACTCTTGCTGATCTACAATATCCCTGTGTTCTTTCTCTAATTATTCCTTACCTGCTACATTGTGGGATTTTTCCAAATGTGCTAATGTCTCTTTTGGGGGGATATACAGTATCTTGTAGTTTGGATCATGGAGACATATTGTTCTAACATGGAAATATAATTTACTGGATGTTCTTCAATCAGTCGTTCTGATGTCTACTTTTCTAGGCTGTCTTAAGGATAAAAATTGGATCATTACTGTATGTACTGTATTACTCTGTTCCTTGAAAAAGAGGTATAGAAATATTTTAAAATAAAATAAATGCCTATGTAAGTTGCAAACTGCCCATCTTTTTCCATCAATGATTAAATATATAGCTTTTGAATATTTGATAATACTGAAAGATAAAACTGTATTCTTGCTATTGTTATGCTAAAACCATTTTTA
>NW_015387316.1:740947-743312 GCF_001527695.2 Protobothrops mucrosquamatus
AAAAGACCTTATAATTGTATATCTCCTGCTTCTTACCAAACAAAACAAATATAAAATTCTATAAATATTTTTACATGTTTTGCTTTAAGGAAAATCTATAAGGGACAGAATTAGAAAATTTAGAATACCATTTGTTAAGATATGAGAAAAATAATTTGAAATGTAAATCAGAGCTGGAAAGAAAATGTATGTTTTTTTTAACTCTTTATTATTTAACAGTATCTGCAACTCAAAGACTCTCCCAACCTAAATTATTATACTGGTGGAATAAAGAAAGCTAGGCATAATCAGGAGAGAAGTGTTGCAGGAAAGTACAGCGGTTTTCATTCCTAGAGGAATCCAAGGAATTCTTAAAGGATTATTTTGCACCTGGGCTAAAAGGCTGGATGACTAGCTACAATACAAAACAGAGTTTATTCATGGTGCTCTCCAAGCTTGGTTGTTTTGTTGCAGTTTCATTACCCAAACTAGGTAACATCATCAGTACTAATTGGGAGTAGAGTTTGCTCTCATGTTATAGTCTAGTGGCTTATCCTGTCACTGTTAGTGGGACTAGGTTTGATCTAGAATGGTGACAAATTGAAACCATTTGGTTACGTCTGTTCATGTGTTGTGAAATAAAAGAGTCTTCTGACTGTTAGAAGGTCTTCATGGATGTGTTCTGCTAGTCTTATCCCAATTCATCCTACATAGTGGTTGTTGCAGTCCTTACACTGTATGTTATATTGACTCCTGTTTTCTCCTCCTTTTTTCTTTTGAGGCTGCTGGGTCTTTTGGTTTACTTAGGATGTTTTGGAGGGCTTTAGTTGGTTTGTGATTATAATAGGCTGTTGGTGGTTTCTGAGATGTTTTTTGATGTATGGCAGTGTTGTCCATTTTACAGCTTGGGTTGGTTGTGCTATATTGGGTTGAGTAGTCAAGCACTTTTTGATGAAATTGTGTGGATATTCATTTTTTTGGAAGATGTTGTATAGTTGATCTGTTTCCTTTCCCTGATGTTCAGCATAGCTGCAGTGTGTTTGTTGCTCATCTAAATAATGTTCTTACACAGCTTCTCTTGAGGAAGATTGAATTATTGCTTTGGTAGGGGAGCACTTGGTTGGTGTGGGTGGCTTTTCAGTAGACTCGTGTTTCTAGTTTGCCATCAGAGTCTCTGCTGATAAGGATATCCAGGAAGAGTAGCATCTTTTTCTTTTTTTTCTTCCCTTGTGAATTTGAGTCCTTTGAAGACGTTGTTAAAGATTTCATGTGTATTCTCTAGCTGAGTGTGTTCTCTAGCCACTAGAATATAAAATGAGAGCAAACCCCACTCCTGACTAGCATTAATGATGTTACCTAGTTTAAGTAATGATATGTCTGCAAAACAACAACAACAACAACAACAGCCATTTCAGAGAATATCAAGGACCCCTCATTTCAACCCTGAGCTACAACTATTCTCTTCTGTTAGAGTTTATAAGCCTAATAGTTGTCCAAACCTGATGGAATGGCACAAATAGCTGGAAAATCAGATACAAAACAACTATCAGTGTGCACAAAAAACTTATTAATTTTAGAATCTTATCTTTTTCTTTTATAGCTCCAATGAACCCACATTTACGTAAGTATTGGAAATATCTTGTTGCTATATAAATTAAATTTATACCTTTCTTACTATTTATACAGACTGTGTATACAGTGCAAGGGGGAATAATATATCAGTATACTGTATAATGTAAACCTGGGACTTCACAATATAAATTTTGAAAAGATACAAAGGAACAAAAGGTTAGATTGAAAAAAGAAAGAATAACAACAAAGCCCAGACACCAAACACTTCTTCAGATCCTTATTTTTCCTTTCATCTGGGGAGGAAGAGAAAGCTGGAAGCCACACTTTTAATATTTTTGGCCTACTAGAACAACAGGGAGTATGAACAATGATGTTATTATGCTGTTCAAATAGATGGTATAGAATTTACTATTATTTGGGGATGGAGTGTAGAGAAGGAGAGTTTAGATGATAAGAATAGTATTTAAGGCATCTACTTTGCCCATTAACATTCTCTAATAAGAAAAATTAATTTGGTTTCTCAGGCTGAATCATTTTTGAAGTTAATAATAATAATAATAATAATAAAGTTGGAAGGGACCTTGGAGGTCATCGAGTCCAACCCCCTGCCCAGGAAGGAACCCTACACCATTTCAGACAAACGGCTGTCCAGTCTCTTCTTAAAAACTTCCAGTGTTGGAGCATTCACCACTTCTGGAGGCAGGTTGTTCCATTGGTTAATTGTTCTAACTGTCAGGAAGTTTCTCCTTAGTTCTAAGTTGCTTCTCTCCTTGATCAGTTTCCACCCGTTGCTTCTTGTCCTGCCTTCAGGCGC
>NW_015387316.1:744434-750028 GCF_001527695.2 Protobothrops mucrosquamatus
GAGACACAAAATACACCCCAAACACTGGACCCAATGCTGACCGGTCAGGTTCCAAGGAAGGTAGAGTGTAACTCTCAGCTGGGTTTTGCAATAAAAAATAGGATATGTCTTTTAGCAATCAATAGTCTGCTTCTGATTTTGCATGTATATCAGACTCTTTACTTTTCTTTGAGAACAAGCCACAGATAAGCCTGTAAATTTGAGCCTAAGTTTTCCATTTTGTTTAAACTTAGAAGCTATAGTTATATTCTTCAGAATGTGGACAGTTACTAAAATAGCAATAGCAATAGCACTTAGACTTATATACCATTTCACAGTGCTTTACAGCCTTCTCTAAGTGGTTTACAGAGTCAGCATATTGCCCCCAACAATCTGGCTCCTCATTTTACTGACCTTGGAAGGATGGGAGGCTGAGTCAACCTTGAGCCAGTTAGGATTGAGGGAATCGAACTCTTGGCAATGTGAGCAGAGTTAGCCTGAAGTACTGCATTTTAACCACTGTGCCACCATGGCTGTTAACATCAAACAAAAGCTATCTTGGCTGATCTCAAAAAAACTAAGCAGGTTCAGGTATAGCTAATGTTTGGATGGGATAGTCAAAAAAAAAATCTTGGAAATTGGCAATAGTGAAATGCTTCCATATTATTGGTGAAGAAAGTATGTGATTATACTTGCACAGTGACCAAAATGTAAGAGAGACATGCGAGTTTACCTTTTTAATATTTATCGATAAAGTGATTTTATTCATCTAATTTCTGAAGGGAGACTATTCCATAAAGTAGGCACATTATTTTGAACATAATGTTTGTGGTCCTTCAGCAACACCCACCACAATATCAAACAAAAATGAGGAATAATTGATAGCTTTTCCAGGGATTGTATGAGTGTGATGAATTGATTCCACTATGAAAAGGTAATCTATAAGTAGTTCACACATGAATAAAATACTAAAGGAAAAATGTTTAAAATGACAGATTCCCTTTTAATTTATACCTGTCTGATTCTTTTCTACATTTTATAAGTTCTTTGATATATAAACTACACAAATTTAATATTAGTCATATAAACAGTAGGAGTACAAACATCTTCCCTTGACAGCTCAACCTTTGAAACAGCTGTAGCAACTTGCTACAGATAGCATCAGTACATAATATTTCCAAGGAACTTGGAACTTGAGTAAAACAGCATTGTGACCCTCAAGTCCTGCTTGAGGGTTTCCCATAAGTATTCGGAAAAGTGCTCTTCTAGTAAGTCTTCAGTTTACTTATCTTAAGTCTGAGCACTGTTCCCAGTCTCCAGAGAAAGATGTTTCTCCTTGTTAAATATGGCATATCACCATTTCATGTCATTTTTTTTTCTTCCCTTCTAGGATTTTTCATGTACATTGAAGCATCCAGTCCTAGAAAAGAAGGTGATAGAGCAAAACTCATTAGCCCAGTTTTCAGCATCCCTCCCAAAAACCCGTATGGAACCACAAATACTGCATATTGCTTCAGTTTTTATTACAACATGTATGGTCAACACATAGGTGAGTAATCATCATCTTTCATTGATGTTGCAAAACAAAAAAAAATAGAGAGTTTCTTCATTTTCTTAAGATGGCAATCAGACTACTGTCTGCATGTCTGAGTCCCACCAAATCACCTGAATACTAATGAACTTCAGAAAAAAAAATCAGATTGATATTGGGTCTGCTTCATCAGAGCCTGATTCAATTCAAGCATCTACTGAATATTTCAGAATTGGCCTTTCATTCTAGATATTAGATATATATGAATTCAATACACATGCTTTCTCGAAAGATGCTTTTCCGTGATCTGAAGTCCAAACAATTCTAGCCCACAATATTTGGTTAATGATCCTCCTAATTACCCCAAATTTATCCAGACCTTTCCAAAATGGGGAAACATTTTTTTTATTATTATTTTGGGGAAGGTTTGAGGGTTTTAAAGGAAAAATTAGGGCTGTAAGTCTTACAGAAGTTTAAGGGAACTTTTAGACCTTAGAAAACCCAACCTCCCTAACATTAATTGATTTTCCCAAAGAGCGGATGGCTTAAGAAGCAAAATTTAATCTTTGCAAAGTTTAAGATGCCAATTTCAACCATCAAAAAATTGAAAAAGAGGTACATAGATGGATATCAAAAATTTTAAAGTGCACTCCCCCCTGCTGTAAGAAGTTATATATTCCTTATTCTAAGATATTAAACTGAATGATGTCACATAATTCCATCAAGCAAGTCTTCCACCAAGTGCAACATCAATTCATTCATTCATTATTCATATATTCATTATTCATATATTCATCATTCATCTATCCATCCATCCATTCATTCATTCAATTTATATGGCCACCATTTTCAAACAAGTGTCTCTCAGCAGCAAACAATCATAAATATCACAAGACATTTGGCAGGTTTTTTTTCATCTTTGCAAATTAGTTGCAGTCTGTGCTATCAGACCTCGGACACCATTAGGTTAGGAAGAACTCTGACCAAAAACAATGTATATATCCCATCAGAAAGATTTCCTTTTAGCTTTGCTTGGAGCCCCTGTCTCCTCTTCTATAAGCTCAGTGTTTCCCCATTCCAGCTTGTTCAAAGACCCCTTTCAGACCTTGGCATCATTTGGGGCTGGTGGACCACCACCATATACATGAACATTCAGAGGTGAAATGTAAAATGTTGCTAAATGGGCATGATCCTTTTTTTTCTTTTTTCGAGAAAACATTTCACATTGTGCACATTTCTGTGCACAATTTCTGTGCACTCCTCAAATGTCCCCATAGATACGTTTGATTGAAGGACATATTCTGCGGTCTTTGGAACTGTTGGATGAAATTCTTTCTGGTTTCAAAATGAAACAAACAATATCAACTGTTGATTTTGCTGTTATTGCTGTTGTTATTACACTTTCCAAACTCACATCTTTTATAAAAACAAGTTATCTAAATTAGCACATCAGAAGTACCCCACTAAAGTAGAAAAATTGAATAAATTGACACTAGAGTTGCAGGAAAGTCCCCTCCTTAATATGATGTAGGAAGAGACTGAAAACTTTTCTTTCCCTAGGCTTTTATTAGTATTGCTTAAGCTTTTGTGTTTTATGTCTCGTACATTTTAGTGTTGTTTTTAATAGGGGTTTTCACTGTACCTTGTAAACTGCCAAGATCCATTAAGGGAGTTGGTGTCATATAAATGTTTTATATAAATTCATATATACCATGTAAGGAAATAAGGGCAGAGCTGATCATGGCAAACTAGAAAAATTCCCTCGTGTGCAGGGGGATATTTGGAGGAGGGGGGGAGTATTATAACCCAGTATCAATGTACAATTTATTCTCTATTTAAAAGATTTTAATTATAAAATTAATGATAAAAATCAACTCCCCCTCAGCTGGCTGCATTTTTTTTTCACATTCTTCCCCCTGCACAACATGTTTCTATTTCATTTTAGATGGGGGGTGTTATTTAATATCATTAATTGTATCATATTGCTGCTAAAAGCAATTAGAAGGAATAAAGGTCAATGAAAAATAAACCAAAGAGAAACAAAAACCATAGCAGAAACTAGTTGCTGCATCAAGCCATAACACTACAGAGTAACTATCTGCACATTGCATTCTAGGAAACTAAATGATAATCATAAATGACCAAAAGCACAACATGAAAAAGTGATGGGAAATAGACTGTTGCTGTCTCACACTTGCCTCCTGCTGTATTGGAAAGTGCATTGCTTTAAAAATAGGCACATCTCTTTTAAATCTCTGATAGGAAAATGCATTTCACCTAAAGACATTTTATGGTACATTCTGGAAATGTCTACAAGCCAACTTAAAAGTGGGAGGGAAGCAATTCAGTAATTGAGAGGCTCTGTTGGAAAATGCCCTTCTTTGCCAATTTGAGGGAGGGAACATGAATGATCAAGAGAATTGCCTTGAAAATAAAATCAGTGGGCAGAAAGCCATTGAAATGTAGCTTTTGGAGATCCTGTAATGTTCTGTTCAGCTGGTTCAGAACAAAAGAGTTGGATTCTTCCTGCCAATATACCCATGTCGTTGAGAACTTTCATATCATAAATGCATTTATAACCTAGGCTTTCCACCCACATGCTATTTTTTTTTAAAAAAAAATGCCTTGGTTGCATTTCTTATCATTAATACGTTGACAGTATCTCTCACATCATACTTCCCAAAACAAGTATATGAGGCAGTTGACTATGGTTGAAAATAGTGCCTAAATCCAGACAGTGGATTAATTTAGCAAGCAGGCTAAATCTTGTATGAACCTAGCCACTGTGAAGTCCCTTCAGCTTTACCAACTGATTGTTTGGCCTCTTTCTCCAATATACATGGAAGGAAGCTAAATACAATCCTGGCAAACTAAAACTTTCCCCATAGTAATAGTAAACTAATTATTGTTATGTCCCCCTAGACATAATAAATTAATTATTATTTAATATATGTTTTTTTACAAAAATTATTGAATATACAATTAAAAAACACAAAAGACACATTAAACATAATACAATTAAAGACAAAAAAGACACATTGGACATGATTATTATTATTATTATTATTATTATTATTATTATTATTATTATTATTATTATTATTATTATTATTATTATTATTATTATATTTAAATTTATATCCCGCCCTTCTCCTCGCGGACTCAGGGCGGCTGACAATCAGTTAAAATACGTAAATGGCAATTACAAATTTAAAATTAATTAAAAAGAAATATTTTAAACATAGTCCAATTAAAATATAATTAAAACCCCTCTAAAAATTACCCTAGGCCAGTCCTGCAAGCTGGAATAACCAAGTCTTAAGGGCGCGGCGGAAGGAAGGGAGATCAGGGATCACCCTGATCTCTGGGGGCAGTTCATTCCAGAGGGTGGGAGCTCCCACAGAGAAGGCCCTCCCCCTTGGGGTCGCCAGCCAGCACTGTCTGGCCGACGGCACCCTGAGGAGGCCCACTCTGTGGGAGCGTACAGGTCGATGGGAGGTAATCTGCGGCAGGAGGCGGTCTCGAAGGTATCCAGGTCCGATGCCATGGAGCGCTTTAAAGATGATAGTCAACACCTTGAAGTGCACCCGGAAGGCCACAGGCAGCCAATGCAGCTCGCACAGCAGCGGTGTCACATGGGAGCGTCGAGTCCCTCCCAACACCGCCCGCGCGGCCGCATTTTGGACCAGCTGGAGCCTCCGGGTGCTCCTCAAGGGGAGCCCCATGTAGAGAGCATTACAGTAGTCCAGGCGGGAGGTGACAAGGGCATGAGTGACCGTGCGTAGGGCGTCCCGGTCCAGAAAAGGTTGCAACTGGTGAATCAGGCGAACCTGATAAAACGCCCCCCTGGTCACGGCCGCCAACTGATCATCCAGTGTCAGCTGCGAATCCAGGAGGACACCCAAGTTGCGTACCCGATCTGAGGGAGCCAATGTTTCGCCCCCTATAGTCAGCGATGGAATCAGCTGACTATGCCGAGGCGCCGGTAACCACAGCCACTCGGTCTTGGATGGGTTGAGCCTGAGTCTGTTCCTCCCCATCCAGACCCTCACGGCCTCCAGACACCGGGTCATCACGTCAAGGG
>NW_015387316.1:750435-751656 GCF_001527695.2 Protobothrops mucrosquamatus
TTTGTAATTCCCTGGAGCCAGGCTCGTGTACCCTCCCGAGCCGCCAGTACCAACCAGGAGGGACACGGATCCAATAAACATGTGGTTGCATTCAGTCTCCCCAGGATCCTGTCCACGTCCTCGGGAGCCACAGAGTCAAACTCCTCCCATACAACAGTCTCAAGACCTGCCCTCGCCTCCTCCCCCGGGGCCACCCAGTACAACTTCCCTGTTTAAATGATACTATTAATATTACCGTACATTAAGTTATTACATTGTTACACAGGGCACATTCTTTCAATAAAGTACATCCTAGTTAAATAACTTTTGGTTCTATCTGATATAACAAATATTAAAATAAGAATTTCTAGGTTATCTACTTAATCATCAGCCTTTGTCCCAGCGTACCTCTTTAAATCCAACCAATTATACACTTTATTCCAAATTTCAAAGTACTCTGTTTCTGTTTTATTTTTGAATTCTAATGTCAGTCTGTCCATTTCCGCACAGGATAGAATTTTGTTTAGTATTTCTTCTTCAGGGGGAGTTTCTTTTCTTTTCCAATTTTGAGCATATGTTAATCTTGCTGTGGTTAAAATGTGCAGAATTAAATATAAAGCTCCTTTGCTGAACTTATCCATAGTGATCCCTAATAAAAAGAGTTCTGGTTTTACTTCAATTTTTAATGATAGTATCTCTTCTAACCAATTCTTTATCAAGTGCCAAAATTTTCAAGCTTCTGAGCATTCCCACCACATATGATAGTAAGTCCCTGGTATTTTCCTACATTTCCAACATAATGGTGAATTTTTTTTGTCTATTTTTGCTAGCCTTATAGCCTTATTTAATATATGTTAATATATGTTTTTGCTACTTACATCTTGGGTAATAGAAATAATGCTTTTTTTCCTCGGTTGGTCATATACAACTCACACGCTTATAGTTGCATAGTACAGTAGTTCTTGACTTATGACCAGTCACTTAGCAAAATGCCCCCCAAATTTCTTATGACCCAATTTTGAAGTTACTATGTTCACACACATACACACACACACACACACACACATCATCATCATTATCATCATCACATGATCACACTTTGGGCTCATGGCAACCCGCTTGTCTTTACAGCTATTTATAGAATCCCGTAGTCACATGACTATGATTTTTGGTGCTTTTTGCCAGTTTCCATCATTTACTTCCAGTTTCCAGCTAAAAACAGCTATTTGGTATAATGTATTC
>NW_015387317.1:0-84388 GCF_001527695.2 Protobothrops mucrosquamatus
CACACACACACACACACACACACACACACACACACACACACACACTTGTTACCTCTTTTGTGATTTGCAAACCATTCTGAGCGCCTTCCAAGAGGAAAAGCTTCCCAGCTGCAAAGCTGTTTTGCCACCAGCTCTGAAAAGCATCTGATAAGCTCTGACAATGAAATGAGAACAGGACAACCGGAGCTTTCCTGCTACTTTTAGCTGGGCTTGTGTAATACTGGAACGGGGAGAAAAGGGAGATACTTTCTGAACCATGCCTACATCAAGAATTGAACACAGAAGTTCAAAAGTCAGGAGGGAAAGCGAAGCAAAATATCTTGCCAACAAGAACACAAATTGCACCCAAGCTCGGCAAAGAATTGGGATTGTGAAGAAAGAGCAGTTTTGCTTTGGTTTCAAATAAACCAAAGTGAAACAGACAAACAAACAAACAAACAAAAATCAGCTCCCAAACGCTGATGATGTGCTGGGAACATTAGCAGATGATTTTAAATGGCATGAAGATCTGCATAAAATTGCTGATGGCTATCCACTAGATTACAGAAATCTAAATATTGCACAGTCCCAGCCTATTGAAACTTGCTTAGGGAAATATATTTAAACATTCATATTTAAATGATAAATTTCTCATACACAGACACACAATGAAATCGTATGTGTGTGTGCGTGTGAGTGTGTGTGTGTATACACATACATACATATACATACACATGCACACACACACACACAATTTTATGTGTGTATGTGTGTGTGCGTGTGTGTGTGTATATATATATCTTAAGATGTTTCCAGAGAGACTTTTAATACAGAATGTGCACCGTTGATTATAGTAATTTCACAGGAAATCCAGTTGACATTATTATCCTTTGGCTGCACCATCTGTATTATCTTTAATCTACTTTTTTTTCTTCCTCTGTACAGTGACAATTTGCTTAAGCACAAGAATGGAACATTTCCAAAGCTGGGGTTGTTTCATTAAGCCTAATTACTGTTGCTGTTTGGGTTGGGGGGAGTCGCTTTGACAAGATCAGTAACACTCATCCTCTGAGAACTGCTTGTGGCCGGCCATTACATTTCTGCAAGCGACATAAAGCAGAAAGCAAGCTTCCCCTCTCATGCCAAAGACGACCCAAAGCTGGACAAAGGCTGTGTGGGAAGTCAGCCCCCCAGAGAAGGAAATATTAAAAGGGCAGAAAAATATATTTCCTCAAAAGGATTTTAAAAGCAGAAACCAACCCTGCCCCCAAGTCTCTGTCCGAAGCAGAAGCCAGCTCTATACAAATGCAAATGTAAACTATCAGGAAAGTTGGAGCTAGAAGCTAGGAGAAGATAAAGACACCTAAAATCTGCATACCCCACCTAAACTCTAGGAGTCATTAGCCCTAGCACCAGGGAAGCAGGATATATAATAGGATTAATCCACCAACAACAAGAATACCAGAAAGGCACACTCAGGTCAGAATACATGACACAGGAAATAGCCTCAAAGTTCATACCACAGGAACAGGAAACTATTCCAAACAAAAGGCTAGAGAGGGTATAAAAACCTATTACCCATGTGCTCAGCCCTTCTTTTCTCTGGTCTTTCCTGCAAGAACCATCTTTCTGGCTCTTCAATAAACTGCAACCTTCTTCCCAAAGCAGTCGCCATGTTGTTTATTTATCCCCGGCTTGGATGAACCAGGATGAAGACTTTAATCCATCAATTGGGTCATTGTAGTATCCCTGCAGTGTCCCCTTCCTCACATTATCAGCTGCCATTGACAGAGCTGGCTCAGCATGTCGCTTTGCGATGCCGCGGCCTAGTAAAGAAGGAATGGATGCCGTCATGAGCAAGAGGGCATTTCCTCAGAGAATCCTACTGCTAGGAATCTTTTCATAAACAGTGTTTGCACGTGTCCCCTTGCAGCCTAGCCAGGGTTACAATTTGCTCCTCTTCCACCCCTCCTCCTCTTCTGTGTTTGTACTGGCAGAAAGATACAATTGAATTGAAGGCCTCTTGTTAAAAGAAAAAAGAAAAAAAAACAACTTCCAGAAACCAAAGAAGCCCCAAACTGAAACTGCAGGAGATCAAAGGGCTGGCTGGAGCCCAAGGCGTTGTGAAGAGTCGGCCTGTGGCAAGTTACACTTGGCACAATTCAGCCCTCCGTGGAGCCACCCACCACCACAAGCTTGACTTTGGAGGAGGCCTCTAAAACCTCAGCCAAGGCAGAGGAAGGGGAGGGCAAGTCACTAGGAGATGCTGCACCCAGCTGCCAGGTGTGAGTTAGAGTCTAGCATCTTATCATAGATTACAGAATTATAGGGTTGCAAGGAAGCTGAGAGATCCTCTAGTTTAACCCACCTGCCCAAGACAGGAATTTCCATGCCATCCCATGCCAACGGCCGTCCAAACTTTGCTTGAAAACATCCAGTGATGAAGAACCCATGACTCCAAGGAGGCAGGGTCCACTAACAGCCACCTGTCTGAAATGGTATACGGCAGGGGTAGGCAACCTTGGCTCTTTTATGACTCGTGGACTTCAACTCCCAGAATTCCTGAGCCAGCATGGCTCAGCATGGAAACCTCTCCCTTTTCCCTCAGCATGGCTGGCTCAGGAATTCTGGAAGTTCGCAAGTCATAAAAGAGCCAAGATTGCCTACCCCTGGTATACGGTCTTCTGCTTGAGCAGGGGGTTGGACTAGAAGACCTCCAAGGCCCCTTCCAGCTCTATTCTGATTCAGTGCACAATTTGCACATCATAATTAGGAAATTAATCCTGATGTCACATTTGGATCACGCTCTGTAAAGCTTCCACCTATTAGTTCTTATCCTATTTTGGGGTTCAGTGGAGAATAGATCTGTAATCTCTTCCCTATGAAATCCTGCAGAGAATTAGAAACTGCTATCCTTTTCCGTTTAGCCTTGCCTTGTTTAGGCTAAACATACCTACTTTCTTTAACTGTTGCTTATAAAATTTATGAAGCCCCTCCCCATTTTGTTCATGCTTCTCAGTGCATATTTTCCAGTTCTTTAGATTCCTTTATGTACTATACAAACCAGAACTGGATACAGAATTCCACGTGTGCCCTGAGCAGTGTGGCTTAGAACAGATTTTCATCTCTTCAGCATCTAAGGTCTACTACTACTACTACTACTACTACTACTACTACTACTACTACTAATAATAATAATAATAATAATAATAATAATAATAATAAGTAGTAGTAGTAGTAGTAGTAGTAGTAGTAGTAGTAATTGGAAGGGACCTTAGAGGTCATCAAGTCCAACCCCCTGCTCAGGCAGGAAACCCTATACCATTTCAGACAAATGGCTGTCCAGTATCTTCTTAAAAACTTCCAGTGTTGGAGCATTCACCGCTTCTGGAGGCAGGTTGTTCCACTGGTTAATTGTTCTAACTGTCAGGAAGTTTCTCCTTAGTTCTATGTTGCTTCTCTCTTTGGTTAGTTTCCATCCGTTGTTTCTTGTCCTGCCTTCAGGCACTTTGGAGAATAGCTTGACTCCCTCTTCTTTGCGGAAGCCCCTGAGATATTGGAACACTGCTATCATGTCACCCACTGTCCTTCTCTTCATTAAACTAGACATACCCAATTCCAGCAACCGTTCCTTATATGTTTTAGCCTCCAATATAGCATTTGAAGATGCTACAAGTGCTGTAGATTCATTCTGCTTGTGATCTTCCTTACAACCCATCTGTCTAATTTCTAAAATTGCTTATAAGCAAGCAGTTTTGACTAAACTAATCTGCCATTAGTTTCCATCAAAAGAAAAAAAAGGAGAGGTGTGTTTCTTTGAAAGAAAATGGATGCCATATCTGTGTTTGGCTTCAGCCTGGCCTACCATAAATATGGAACAGCTACCACAGATTACATCTATACAATACAGCCTGTCATAGAAGAAAGATGATAAAGTGACAATAATCCTGCAAAATAGATGTAAAATATCATTGTGTGAGAGATGGGACAATGAGAATCAAATGTAATGATTTGCCGAAAGCTACCTCACACAGCCCATTCAGCAGTACAGGTGGGAACAGAATGATTTAAAATGGGAACTTCTTTGGCAATTGCTCAAATAAAAGTATCAAACATTCACTCCAAAAGCCTTTATCAAGCGTTTTGGAACAAGATGGTCCAGTATAGTCCACTCCATGAAATTATTTGTGCCTCTGCCAGACTGATTTTAACACAGTCAGTCTGATTTTGGCTGTTTGATGTTTGGGTATCTGTCAACATTGGCATCAACAGATATGGGGGTAAACTTTCATCGGCTTGAAACAAAACCTTGTATTTCAGAGGATGGAGAAGAAACTAGTTGGTTAATTAAATTAGTACAACTCAAGGCATCATGCATATTTATTTATTTATTTATGTTTCTGTTTCTTTTTTTTTTGCCTAATGGGACAATTGATGAAGCAAGCAGAGAACTAGTACATGATGTGAAATGCTCTAGGTTTGATCTCTGTGGTACCTGGTGCAAATGTTAAAACTAGAGTATGGCATTCCCTGAATTTATGATAAGAGAGAACATGAGAATTATCTTGCAAGATTATCCAACAGTTGGTTTTTCCTAGTATTTTTGGGAGAGGTGTGGAAGTATTAAGAAATTCATAGGATGGGCATGAAGATTAGAGCCACTAACAATAGTGTTTTGGTACTGATGATTTTATCACCACTAAAAACATGTAATACATGGTGGGATTATTTTGTATGATTTATCACATATTATTTCATTAAAGTTATCAGCTACAAGGCAGAACTCTTGCAATCCTTAGTGAATGAATTCTATAGTTTAATTATCTATGGAGATTCTCAGTCATCCAGATTATGGTTATTTCAAAGATGCTTTTTCAAGAGGCCACTGGACTTCTTTGTTTTTCTTTGAAGAAGTTTCGCTTCTCATCTCATCCAAGAAGCTTCTTCAGCTCTGACTGGATGGTGGGGAATGGAAAGATTTATACTCCTTTTAGATGGCTGGTCATTTGTATTCTTTTAGAGCAGCAGCCCCCAACCTTTTGGGCAAACGGGACCAGTTCCACGAAGAGAGGTTTTTCCATGGACCAGAGGGGCCGTGGTTTTGTATACTGCCTGCATCCCGTAGATGGGGCTTCACTTGTTTGCGCCACCCTGTTTCTGACATGCTGCAGACCAGTGCCAGTCTTGGGACCTCTGTTTTAGGGAGTCATTGAGGCCACCTGGAGGTTTATCTGTGTCATCAGGGGCACCTGAGTAGTGCAAATGGGTGTGGAGCCTTCTTGGAACTGTATAGTAGACTGGAGATAGATGATGTCGTGTCCCTCCCTCTCTGTTGAGAGAGGGCTGTTCAACAGAGGGGGAAGGATACGACATCATCTCTCTTCAAGGAGTACAAATCCTTTCATTCCCCACCATCCAGTCAGAGCTGAAGAAGTTTCTTGGATGAGAAGTGAAACGTCTTCAAAGAAAAACAAAAAAATCCAGTTGCCTTGTGAAAAAGCATCTTTGGGACTATAGTTCAATTATATATTCACAAGACGTGGGAAAGTGAGACATCTGGGTAGAACTAGAACTACTTACAGTTGTGTTTTTAACTCCTTTTTTCAACTCTCCCTGTCTCTTTCTCTCATCCCATTCCCTCACTGCTCTCCCCCCCCCCCATGCTAATTCTGAACAAACTCTTTGTGGCACCTCATTCTGAAGGTCTCTTCCTGATGCATCAGCATTTGCACATGTATCAGTGATCAGGCCATCAATTTTTATCAGGAGAGGTTGAATAAGATGTGCAAAATATTATGTACGGTTCACATGAACCGTTCCCTGTGTAAATACTAACAGGGACCAAACATCCTTGTTTCTGGGAAGAACTGGTGGTACCGGGGTGAGGTGGCAGCTGCAGCAACAGCAGAGAGTCAGTTTGGTCTAGTAGTTAAGGCACCATCCAAGAAAGCAGGAAACTGCGAGTTCAAGTCCCACCTTAGCAGTGAAAGCCAGCTGGGTGACTTTGGGCCAGTCACTCTCTCTCTTTCAGACCTTTGTGGCCGTGGGGAAAACAGGAGGAGGAAGGTCTGTTGGATATGTTCACCACCTTGAGTTATCTGTGACAGTAATAAAGGCAGGTAATAAAAATAAAAAACAAAAAACAAGAGCAGCACCCAGTAGGAGCATGCATTGACATCAAAAGCTATGGGAAGAGGTTGAAGGGAAGGCCCTGGGAAGATTGGAGAGTGAGCAAGCTGGCATAAAGGCCATGCAGAGAAGGAGGGGGCTACTGCTTCCTTGTCCGGGCCTATTCAGTCTGTTAAATCAGCCCCAGAACAATCCAACCATATTGGTGGGACGGATTTTGTTTCTGCTGAACCCCAGATGATCGGAAACAGTTTGGCAGAACTTCCAGTGTACAATCATTTTTCAGATTCAAAACAAAATTGGCTTTCTATTTCACGCAGAATCCCAAAACCGGGGTGGAGTAGTGGTTGTTTTTCCAAAATGTTTCTTTGTTTATTATTTATTCTGTAACCTACTCCTTTTCATATAATGAATCTGGTTAGATCGTAACTACATGTAACATAATCAGGTTTAAAACACGGAAAATAACACAATCAGCCATTGTGTGATTGTGGGGAAAAAAAAAAAAGGTCAGGCTGCTTTAATGAATAACAGAGAAACGCTGTGATTCTAGGAGGTTAGAAGGACATCTAAATTATTTCCAAAATGTGCATTACCCTGCTATGTACATCTCACTGAAATCAGTGGGATGGAGGTAGCATTTAAAGGACTGGAAAAAGAAGAAACCGTACTACATCTGGCAAATCTGTCTGAAAAATAAAGAATAAATAAGACTGATATACCTATTAATCTAGTCTAAAGAATTAAAAACTGTCAGATAACACTATTTTTATAATGAAATTTGAAGGTGCCAGGAGGGCATTCTAATAAGTGCCCAATGAGTGTCTTTTGGAAGAGTATCCTACAAGATGGTGTAAACACCACCAAATCTTTCCTCCCCTCCACGTTACAGATAGTCCTCGGCTTACCTCCATTCATTTAACAACAGTTTGAAATTACAATGGCACTGAAAGAAGTGACTTACAACCAGTCCTCAAATTTACAATCCTTGTAACATCCCACAGTTACGGGATCAAAATTTGGCCCCTGGGACAACTGGCATGTATTTATAACATTTGCAGTTTGTGTGTGTGTGTGTTGTGTTTCATGTACTCACCTCCCCAGACAGCTTCCGACAAGCAAAGTCAATGGGGGAAAGTCAGATCCACTTAGCGACTACACGATTCACTTAACAACCCAATTGTTTGTTTAACCTTGGCAAAACAGGTTATAAAATTGGGCGTGACTCATTTAACAACCGCCTTACTTAGCAGCAGAAATTCTGGCCCCAGTTGTGACCAGAAGGTTAAGGACTATCTATCGAGGACTATCTATACATGGTGAATCACTAAGGGTCAAGGGGGGGGGGGAACCTGTGAAGATCCTTCACACGCAATCCTTGAGTCGTGGCCTAGCAAAAAAAAAAAAAGAGGTTCCCCACAAAAGATAAAATCTTTCACTGAAATTAGGCAGCTGCTTAATGCCAAATCAGATGATTTATCCTTCTGGCTTGATGTTGCCAATACTTCCCCAGGCTTCTGAAATAAGAGTCCCTCATATCTCTGCATGGAAGGGAAGCTCAAGGTTTCCTGAACCATTAAAAGAAAAGAAGAAGTAAGGCGGGAATTAGGGCTTCCTTTTAATTCTGCCTAAGAATGATACGGCAGAGAGACATTTGAAGAACCTATCCGAAGTTGACACATTTCAGATTTCAGAAGAGTTACCCGGGCCTTTCTTTCCTTT
The DNA here is from genome assembly GCF_001527695.2 of Protobothrops mucrosquamatus. Lineage (NCBI taxonomy): Eukaryota > Metazoa > Chordata > Lepidosauria > Squamata > Viperidae > Protobothrops > Protobothrops mucrosquamatus. The sequence goes on from NW_015387317.1 coordinate 7,831, forward strand.
TGTGCTTGTGTGTGTGTGTGTGTGTGTGTGTGTGTGTGTGTGTGTGTGTGAGAGAGAGAGAGAGAGAGAGAGAGAGAGAGAGAGAGAGAGAGAGAGAGAGAGAGAATTGGATAAGCAAACGTCTGGAATGCGTAGCAAGATAGAGGATATCCTGTCTTAAGGCCGTGGGTTGGATTGTGCCACGGTGCGCTGATTTCCTCCCAGCTTAAGGCTCCAGGGGGCTTAGAGGCACAGACTGCACACGGCCATGTGTGTTTGCATAAGGCAAAGGGAGAACAGATGTGCTCCCAGCTGTGCCTGGCTACTGTATGCTGACGGTGTGTGGTCCACAGAGGTCGTTCTGGTGAGCGCTTTGAAGGCTGCTGCTGGAACCGCTGTGGGAGACATCCTCCAGAGGGGGATGTGGGGGCCCCCTGGAGTTTGCAAGTAGCAATGCATTAAACCAAAAATGGACAGATTTCAAACTTGCGACAGCTACTTTGAGTTGGGGGGATTCGTTTTTCTCCAGAAACCTGAGATAAGACTGACCTGGTTATAAAAGTTATATCCTTAGAATGAAAAAAAAAATATCCTCCCTGAGTTCCAGAAGAAAAAAATGCTCACATTTTTTTCATACCACAAGCCTTTTCTGTTTACCCAAATTTTTCTTTACTTCTGCAGTATAATTTTATGTGCATTGACATTTGTATTTGTCACAGCTAATGATAAACTTCTGGAAATCAACATGTTTATCATTTGTCTGCAATTACCTAGGGACATATTGGTAAATTTGCCTGTTCCTGCCTTAAACTAAAAGCCTATTTTTAAAGATGTCAAAGTTTTACAACTCATAACTTTCAGAACAAAAGTGTTTTGTTTATTACTATTATTGTTATTAATTCTTTTCTCTTTGGGCAACCCTTTGCTATTCCTGCATAAATAGGTTTTTTCCCCTCACTAGCTTCATTTAAATTAGCTACTTTACTTCCTCCATCCTTTAATGTATGTCAGTGATAGTTTACTTTTCTATGCCTTGAACTAAGTGCAGTGCAGCTTCTTCTGCAGAAACTGAACTGGGAAAATATTTCTGGCATGGAGATAATGATTTTAAATAATTAGGTTTCCACAGATCAGTGTACAAATGTAAAACTTTACTTAAGCTGTCTCAAAAGCACAGGAAGAAAGGATAGTATGCAATGTGGGCTAAGCTACATTTTTCATTTTATCTTAAGAACTAATTTGAACAAAAATGGTATTTCCTGCTCAAGTGAATATGTCAAATATACAGGACAGGCTAGAAAGAGAAGAACAATCAGGACAGAGAAAAAGCATAACACTGTGTGGAGTCTGAAGGAATGAAATTCATAATTTCCATATACAGGACTTACATTTTGTTTGTATCCCTACTGTTTCTCTATGGATTGGCTTATCTTTCAGTTGTGCTGGATTGCAACAGCTCGCCCGTGCCCCATCCCCACCAATAGCAAATGGGGATTGTGGCAATTGTCCAACCACCCCACTGCACTGGGAGTGTTGTAAGTGCTCCTATACCGGAAGAATATTGGATTGGTGAAAGTTGACTAATTCTTCTTTTTCTCTCTCTCCTGCATGAAGAACATAAGACCACAAGCAGGACTGGACCTGTCTAGTCCAGCTGATTATTCTGACAGTGGTCAATCAACTGCACAATGAAGCCCACCACTGTCCCAGCAGATGGTCTTAGAAGCAATCACACTTGCCATCAAGGCTAATAGTCAATGAGCTCCATGGGTTCAGTTGTTGCAACCCACTGTCTGTTTGCCGGTCCATTACCTCTTTCTTTTTCCTCTCTCTTTCTCTTCCTGCTACCTTCTTCAAAAGATGTGCAGTTCAGGTTTCCACATTTGGACTACCAACATCCTAAAAACCTTTAGGTAACATCACATATTTTTTTCTGTATCTCTTTTCTATTATCTATTGGTGTCTGAATTAGGTAGTTCAACCAGACAGGGTTGCCCTAATGAAAGAGTGCATGCACAATTCAAATTAAGTTAATACCTGTTTAGTTGAAGGCCAGCGGATTAAAACAAACATTATGTAAAAGAAATAATTAAGTTGCATCCTCTAATTACCTAGCTAGGGTAAATTTTACTTAGTTTAATGCCTAGGGATTTTTCTAGTATCTCCAAAATGACTGAAAGGGATGTTATTATTCTTGAATTTAACACATGGGGGCGCATGCAGTCTTAGACCATGGAAATGCTGTTGAATTGTTAAGTATCATGGTTTAAAAAGTAGCTATCTGTTCCTAATGCAGGGGATGACACTGTTAAATTTGTCAATCCTTAATCTTGCTTCTTTGTAAAAAGCCATTCATAAGTTTTGTTTCTCTGTTTTGTTAAGCGTAGAGAAGAAGGTAATAAAATGTCCATATGATATCTCCGAATAGCAAACAGCTCTGAACATCTGCAACATGAATGCAATATCATCCTTTTAAGATGGGTGCTAATAAATGCAGGAAAGACAAAAGATTTTACACAAAGCAGAATTAGCCGAATGAGTTCCTGTGGGGAAGCCTCCTGCGTTGTTGTACAATATATTATAAACATTTGACTGTTCTAAGTTTGCATTTTATTATGGTCTTTCAGGTCACCTTTTGTTCACACAAGGCTCTTGTGCATTTAAAAGCTGATGAACAAAGAATTTAATTTGAGTTCTCCATGCCAGAAAAAATAGCACATGCCAAATCTGCATTATATATTTTTAAAAGAAAGGCAATAGAAACGCCCCGCCCCCAAATGTCAGCAACCAAGACTTTTAGAACCCTTCTCTCAAGTCACATCAGTAAACATCCTAACAGGGTAGATGATTCTAACACAGTAATGCACCTAGCCTTCCACTTTTATTAAATTTGGAATTTTGTTTGACATGTGTGTCTTTCTTTAAATCATGGCTGGATTTGTGGAAAGTGTTTTTAAATATTCCCCCATTCCCTCATCTAAATGAAAACGGTCATTGCCCCCATCTCGGAAGCTGGCATTTGTTCCAAAAAGGCACGGTTGACGCCAAAAACAGCTTTGAGCATAGTATGTGATATTTTTGTTGGGAACATGGCATATGGACATGAGTTTTTTTAAAAAAAACTCTCCACATGCTGTGTCCAGATCCTGTGTCACATCCCAATCTTATTTTTAAAAAATAAACAAAAGGAGAGACATTTGAAACATAATGTGCAGAATATCCCATAGTTGAAAGCTACTGAAAGATATGTATTGAAGGCTAAGTAAGCAAGTAAGTAAGTAAACGTCTTTAGCATCCGGTTGTTATTGTTTTTTTGCAGAGTAGCATGCTGTCTGAGTATTTGAGCATATCTTTCAGCAGTGCTCCAAGCTTTGCATCCAAGGTAGATGATATATTTTGAGTCAAATCATAGTAGTGTCATGACTGGCCAGGACTCTGTCCTTGATTTGCCCTCATCCAAAACTTTTTAGCTGCAGCTCCTCTTAATTTTTGATACCGTATCACAGGGGTCTTCAAACTTGGCCCTTTTATGACTTGTGGACTTCAACTCCCAGAATTCCTCAGCCAGGCACGCTGGCTGAGGAATTCTGGGAGTTGAAATCCACAAGTCATAAAAGAGTCAATTTGAAGACCCCTGCCGTATGAACTCCATCAGCTTTTAAAGGTGTTTGGTTTGTTCCATTACTGTTTAAAGGCTCTTAAACAGTGAGCACCAGAGTTTACTTTCTCCTCAGTTATTAATGGCAAGGAGTCATTCTGAATGATGATTGAGGTGAACCTACCAAAAGCAAGAAATTGGCACCCATGGAGGTATCTCTCAGGGGTTTCAACCTGCGAGACTAATTACTTCTCCTTTAAGATTCCAGACTGAGATCTGGCTTGAGCATTGCTCTTGACGGCTGGAGGTGGCTCCAGGCTCTGGGCCTAGGTAAATCTTGACCAAAGCCACATTTATAATGAGACAGAAGATCATTTTTAAAAATATTTTCTTCTGCATACTTTTGCAGTTTCTTTAATCTGCCTTGTCCAAGGAACCACTGAAACATCCACAAATAGCATGACGAGCACCCAATCTATTCTGGCTATACTTTCAGCTCCTTTTTTTTCTTTTTTTAAAAATCCTTCTCTCTTTGAAAGCACAGGATGACCTTAAAGCATAAGTGACAAGTGGTGGCAGAAGAGCTGAATATAGCTTTAAAATCCCAAACCTATGAATTGCTGTGAATTTCTCAGAACTCGCAATTTTTCACAGTGCAGTCTCACAGCAGACTCCACCCTAGAGAAAAATCCAGGATCCTCTGAAATTAACAAATTTAAACAGCTCTTTCTCCAGGCTCTGGTTTTATTTTCTTCCCCTGTAGGGAGCTTTTTCTGGACATGTTCACTTTATGTCAATTTTATCAACGGAAAATTTAGTTTGCTCCAATTCTGGAAGCATTCGCTTTTTGCAATCATTTACGAGCAAAGAGTAAATGATCCTGTTAATAATAAAAATAGTAACGTTCAATTCTCTCCTTTGTTCAGTTTAGGTTATGTTTTTCTTGTACATCCAGAAATTGAGGGGTTTATTATTACTTGAGCAATACTTAGAAGGAAAGCAGTGGGGCATCCCTTGAGAGGCAAATAACAAAACACGTGTGACAACACCATCCTATAAATGCCGCAGCTTATCTACTTGCATCAGATGTCAGGAAGCAAGAATATAAATAGTGGCATTTGTGTGATGATGTCACTGCATGTGTGTAAAATCTTCGGCATCCGTGTGATTCACTGGACCAAACTTAGCTAACTTTGCTCTAGTTCTTTATGTAATCCCAAGGAAGAAATTACGAATATATTTTCCTGATAATATCTAAAGACATTATTATATGCCAATGGTTAGAAGGTGGGCGAAGTGGTGAAAGAATTCATTTTTTCCCTAAACTGATGCCAATTTGCAAGCAAAATGTGTGCTGTCTGCTTCAGTTATTTCATTTAAGGCTGCAATACTTCTATATATTTCTTTAGAGGAAAGAGTCATTGAACTCTCTTGCATGCATTTGATCAGACGTGTTCTATAAGCAACCTTTTACCCAAGTGTTCGATAGCATAGAATAGATTACAGTATTTGTTAGTGGTTTTGTACTAAACAAGTTATAGAGATGGTTTTGGAAAAATCTAATAGATGAGGGTGCTCTTCTTCTGGAATCCTCACCATCAACTAAACATAATGGGCTCCTCTATGTATGAACCACAACTGAACATATCCTGATAATTATCTTTTAAGTAAGTTCTCTTGATGTTACCTAAAGCTATCTTTAGCCGATCCAGCTTTAAGGTAGTATTTTCCTTCTTATCCTGATATAGGATAAATGATGTAGCAAACTTCCCTTGTGATGTGGTTGCTGAAGCGTTCAGCTTCTATTGCTCATTTTTAGGCTGTTACTAGCACACCCCCTCTCTTTTAAAAGCATTCCAGACCTGGGTTTAAAAAACATCAATGCAGTGGTGATGCATAGGAAGCCAATTTGAGCAGGTCTCTATCAGCTTGTATTTAGCTAGTTGTGCCGCCTATAATATGGATTTTCCATGGTTTCTGCTGATTAGGCTTCACTGTTTTTGTATTTCTTTAAGGGCAAGGTAGTGAGGTGGCACTGAGTTGCCAACATGTCATTCCTTTCCCAGTCTAGTTGCAGATGTTGCACTTCTCCTCCATAATTATGATCTGTTAGCCAGGCTGGTTTTGGACACAGGTTTAATGGTCTTTCAGAAGCACTCTAGTCCAGGAGTATGCAACTTTAAACACCCAAAGAGCCACTCTCTCCCTCTCTTTCTCTCTCTCTTTCCCCCCCCCCCTCTTTCTCTCTCTCCCCCCTCCCTCTCTGAGATCTTCTGCTCACCTGGCAAGCTGGCTTCAAGCCATTCTCCAACTAGCTGACACAGATTGTTATTGGGCTGGCTCTCTCCTCCCCTTCCTGCTTCCTGCTTCCTGCAGAGATGCAGCAAAGGGAGGAACCCCGCCAAATAAGCTTGACAGCTCCTCTGAGAATAGGGTGAGGCCACTCTCTTTTTTACACAGAGAGAGAGAGAGAGAGAGAGAGAGAGAGAGAGAGAGAGAGAGAGAGAGAGAGAGAGAGAAGGGAAGCACAAGTGCCTCTCTCTCTCTCTCTTTGCAAATGGCAGAGGAGACTGGGAGCCACAGAAGAAGGCTCAAAGAGCCACATGCGGCTCCAGAGCTACGGGTTGCCAACCCGTGCTCTAGTCAGAAAAAGCACTCCACACCTTTGCCTTGACAGACGTCTAACTCAGACGTTCTAAGCACTCAATTGCATTTATCTATCATCAGCCCATCCCATCATATTTTCAGGAAGCAATTGGTGTTTGCCAGGTGAAAATCAACCAACCAACCATTAACGTATCCTACGTGAAAATCAGCCTGCTGCGAATAGGGATCAGCAGTAAGGGCAGTGCAGTGTATGGTGGTATAACTCTCTGCCAGAACATGGGGTGCAGGAAAGCACTTCGACAGAGTTATCGTTTTTATTGTATTTTGTTGAATCTATAGCTAGGGTGTTCTGGACCTGAAAGACAGACTATTTCCTGGGGTGAGTGGTAGGAGCAAAAAAAAAATGCATTGTACTATTGGAGTTATGTTTCTATTTTTAATTTTGAAATCTTGACAGAATCTATTTTAACAGTTCCTGGAGCCACTTCTGTCCATGATTGCTGAAAATGGACAGCATGGTGCTTTGCTATTTTGAGATGGAAAACTGTAGGGTAAACTTTCTGTGGGCAATATCCCAGTTAAGATCTCTCCTGCATTTGATTGGAGACTTGAGAACATTTAAAGTTCTATTTAAAGATAGGCTTTTAAAAAACTGATCTGTGCAAAGAGGGTCTATATGGTACAGATGGGAAACCACACAATCCCTCCATCCCATCAGTTTCTAGGGAGACTATTTTTAAACACTGGTTTAGTGTTCAAACCAATTTCTCTGCAGTGATGTGTGTATGGGGGAAAGCATATGGCACACTGGAAGTCTCTTCCCCACTGCATCCTACAATCTAACTGGCATAAAGAGTTGAGCCATACACAGAAGTTTCCTTCCCTGCACAACACCCCTGTGATTCTCAGCTGTTAGGTATATGTGTGGAGGGGGGAAGGTTGCATGCTATGATGGGAAGACTTGTGCTTCATCATACTGTGGAGGATGAGGTTCTGTGGTTCAGCCTGGATCAACAGGCTACAAACCAGAATCTCTTGGACCGACCTGGAAAGATGGTAACCCTGATCATAGTAGAAAAATGCAAAGAGACTTAAACAGCTCCAACAATGTGTGTGATATGTGGGCTCCGTTAATGTTAAAGCCTGCAGCTCTGACCCTTTGTCAACTAAAAGTTGCCCTCTTCTAAACTAAACTTTGTTAAACTCAAGTAGACAAGGGGGAAGTGGTTTTTCAATAGGTGGTGCATGACAAAGCTCTAAATCAGTGATGAGAAATCTAAGGCACATGTTTTGGGCGACACGCCAGCATTCACCAACATCTGACAACAACTATTTTTGAAAGTACGACCTGTTCTTGCACAATATTTGAAGGCTGTAGAGGCCGCCAAAGAGCATTCTCTGAAGCTGCTTCAAGAACAAAGGTGTAGTTGAGTCTGGCACTGAGTTACAAGAGGGAGGAGTAAAGAGAAACATCAGCCTTGAATCGATGCTATGGAAGAAACGGAAGGGAATTTCTCTAATTTCTTCTTGCATTTTCAGATACTTACACAGACTATGCTTTAACACAATAACAGAGTTGGAAGAGACCTTGGAGGTCTTCTAGTCCAACCCCCTGCTCAAGCAGGAAACCCTATATCATTTCAGACAAATGGGTGTCCAGTCTCTTCTTAAAAATATCCAGTGTTGAAGCACCCACAACTTCTGGAGACAAGTTGTTCCAGTGATTAGTTGTTCTAACTGTCCGGAAATTTCTCCTTAGTACTAGGTTGCTTCTCTCCTTGATTAGTTTCCATCCGTTGCTTGTTGTTCTGCCTTCAGGTGCTTTGGAGAATAGGTTGACCCTCCCCTCTCTTCTTTGTGGCAGCCCCTTAGATACATGAACAATCATGTCACTGCTAGTCTGGCAAGATTTTGTCTATGGACGAACATGCAATAAAGAAACTGCTTTTTGCTCTTATTTGGGTCGTTTTTGGCTTCCCACACCTGTCAGAAGGCCTCATGGACTGGAGTAGCCTGGTAAGCCTCAGGGGCCTGTCAACAGAAAGATAACACTGCCTGAAGGTAAGCAGTGCGTGGCAGATCCTGGCGAGTGCTGGGTTGGGGGGACAATCATGCTGTTCCCCAGGCTTGCACACCTTGGGAAATGGCGTGAGGCGGCCTTTTTGATGACAGTGATGGGGCCAGGGTGAAGTCAAGGCCTGGTTCTGTATTTCAGGCACAGCCTCAGTGCTGCCGCCAAGGGCCTGTGTTAAGGATGACCTAGAAGGGGAGATACAGATGTGTTTCTCTTTTGTTTTGTAGGGGTGCACATGACATACCAGCAGCAGAGTCAAGTTAGGCGGTTTCTGAATTTGACATGTTAAGCCCGAAAGGTTCGTCCCCGCTCTCGGTTCTTTGGCAGCAGATCAGACGTGGCTGAGTATCACTGAATAATGGTTTGAAAATAGGGGTGCAACATGTGTTAAGCTAATTAGTACACATTAACATATTTTACTAATTCACAGAGTAACGTTGCAGCTTGTTATTTCCTCGAGTCAAAGGTCTTTGAAGAAATTCGAAAGATCCTCTCAAAATAATATAACTTGCTACTATCCATATTTACTAAAACATAAACTGATACAGCATAGGAGACTGTTGTAAGAAAATAGGAGAAGAAAGTAGTATTATGTATGTTCCCTACCAAGAGTTATTTATAAAAAATAATACGGTAAAGATACTATGAGTCCGGTTGCTACTTGTTATGTATCTTATTTGCAAAACAATGGAAAATTAAACGTGAATTATACTTCTTTCATTGGATGAGTGGTATTTTAATGTGTGGGACGTTGCTCTGGCTAAAAGAAAAATTAACAAAAAATGGGAAACCATACAAATTAGGAATGCAATGATTTAGATATGAATATCATTATATTACATTAACAATGATTCTATAATGCTCTGGATAGAAAATTTACTTACCTGCAGTATGTATCCATACTGTACACTATATGTAAGCCCCCAAGCGATGTTTTTCTTTTTGCATTTTTCTTTGATTTTTTTTTACCCCAACCAACTCTGTATTCTATTATTATTTTTTTATCTTATGTCCAATTACAAAGCAAAAAGAAGAAGGAAAAGCAGAAAAATATGATGTCTGGAAGGAGGGTATCCTATGTTTTGGTTATACTCAGCTGGGGTGGGTTAATCATTGGACCCAAAACATACCTCTGCCTTTTTAATTTTGAGGCCTTTGAAGTCCTTTGGCCCTGATTGTGGTAAACAAGGCACATCTTCTGCCATTCTAAGGTGGAAAGATCATGAAAACTTTAGTATAATTTCTAACATGGGCATTACACAGTTAAAAAGCAGAAAACCTAAATTTCTCCGCCTGAAACCTTGTCTCATCCACATGTACGGTGTGGTCTTGTCACTTTGTGGTCATTGCCTCCCTGATTATTATTATTATTATTAAAATAGCACTTGGTCACCCACCCAAGATTGCCTATGTAGCCATGTCTAGTATTGCCAGCTTTTTAATCAATCCCTGCTCTTCCTGTATTCAAGAAACAAGAGAGGCTCAATACTACAGCAAATAACAAGGGACCGCCCCAGCCTTGCAGTAAGTTGAAGCAGCATACCTCAGACAGTGGAACAGGTGTTATCTACACAGTGACTGGGGTTTCTTTAAAGTGGGTGGAAGGGCCATTTTTGTGACCTGCCTCAGACTGGTATTAAGGTTATGAGTAAGCCTAGACAGGAAGAAAGCCTCCAAGGGGCATCTCATTCTCAGATATGAACTATGGCAATATAGTGAACCTCAAAGAATTGAAGTCCAGCCTGGCTGGTGTTGGCTGTAATTGCCCTTCTTTTTGATGAGAGTTTGTCTCCTCACAAAAGTCTATTGTGCTCTTGTGAAAGCCCTGCTGACAGAAGGTCTTTGTTCCAAAGGGGTGATCTGCGAGGGAGGCTGGGAGCTCTAGCAGTCACCATTTCCCGAAGGACAGCATGTGGCAATTGTCCTGGGGCGGTGCAATTCCTCCCTAGCCATGGGAACTAAAAGCAGGGGACTCCCACTCAGCCTCTCGGTGACCCCTAGAGGCAATGCCTGCTGCCTCCCTAGCCAATTCTAAGATAACTGACTCTGAGGGCAAAGATGCTACTACTGCAAAGACAAAACCAAACTCAGGCCCTTTATTAAGAGAGGGAGGGAGGTCAATGCCCCACCCCACAGTTCAGTCGGCTCATTCTTTAAAAGGGTCATCCAGATTTGCCTTCCTGAGCTAGGAAGGTAGACTCTAAATCAGCATTTCTCAACCTTGAGAACTTTAAAGTCCTGGGTGGAGAATTCTGGGAGTTGAAGGCTTAAAAGTTGTGAAGTTTGAGAAACCCTGCCCCAGAGGGATGGACTTGCAGAAGAAGAAGGATGTATTTCACTGTTTACTCTTAGACGCTTCTTGACTCCTGCATAGGGTTGCCAGGTCTGCTTCCAAAAAATAGCGGACAAGCGGGGGGGGTGGTGTTAAGTAGTAAAAAAAGTAGACTGTACAGCTTTAGATTACGTACCATTTCACCATAAAGCTTTTGAATAAAAAATGACCACTATTTTGTGAAAAAAAATAGTGAACATAATGTGAAAAAAGTGGACTGTCCACTCAAATAGTGGACACCTGGCAACCCTACTCCTGCAGTTCTTGCAAATTGCAGAAAGGGAATCTGTGGCTGTATTTGAAAATTGTGCGTGTGTGGGGGGGGATGTGTGTGTGTGATATAGACCCCAGGTTCCCCCAGCTTGCATGCTTGCGAGCAGCTACAAAGGCTCCAGAAAAGCAGTAACTTTGCAGGCCGTAAAAGTGCCACTTTATTAGAAATGTGGTACAGTAGCACCAGATTGGATTGTACTTCCATACATAAGGATCCAGTTTCTTTTGGCATTCATTCCCTCCCTCCCCCAACATAGCTTATATTTTTATGTTATTTTTTTTTAAATTAAAAGTAAGCAAAAATCCAAAGCAAAAATGAGTTTCCATGTGAATTGCCTGAGCAGGGAAACAACAGAGGAAGTGATGATTTGCACTTCTGAAGCAATGTGCTGGACTACATTTTGTATTAACTAGTTAATAGTAGCTCCCTCTCTCAAAACCTTTAGAGTTTCTGCATGTTGTGAATTCATCACATTTGAGGTTCCCTTTGACAGCCAATTAAAGATGTTGGAAGCAGGGGCAGCACACAGAAACTCGGTAGAAATAGTGTGCCTAAATACTGCAAGGTGGAAGGTGAGAACTCTACAGAATATATATACTGTATATATATTTAGCAATGACTTCTTGTTGGGTATTAACCATCCTCCTATCCAATGGCCTTGACCTGAGCATAAAAGCAAGCAGATCAGAGCAATGTTGGAAGCATTTAACCACATAGGTCCATAGAAATTAGATTTTTGAATAGGAGTAACGCCCCAAAACAGTAAAGGGTTAAGCGCCCAATAGTTGGCTTGCTAAACCAAAAATGAGAACTCTCAAAATTTGAGAATTTGCTTCTCAAAATTTCTAATATTAATGAGCCTTTCCAAATCCACCTGGATCTTTTATCAAAAACGAACAGAACTTAAAAAGCATTTCAGATGATAAATATTCCATTTCCCCCCCCTGAAATATGAAGCTACAACTAAAAAGAACAGAGCAAGTTGCAGATGGCACTGTTTTGCACAAGGAAAGCCCTCCCCCAATTAACAGAGAGACAATTCTGATCAGAAAATAGATGCCTTTTGTTAGAGGCGTTTTGGAGAACCCAGCCACCTCCTCACCTCTATTTATTTTTTCATCATAATTTAAGGATAAATATATTTCTAGATTAAATATAGGGGAAGAGAAAGTTCCAAAACAGCCTTGTAGCACCTATATGGGATATCTTTTGAGCTATTCTTCTCAATTTTCCCTACAACATTATTGGTTTTCCTCAAGTTCCTTTACCTCAATAAAGTAAAGAACACTAGGATTTCTCCATTTCTGCACTTCAGTGGAACGGTCCATTTATACTGTATAAGGTCATAGCCCTAATATTCCAAATACGGCCCAAATGAGCTCTTGGCCTAGTATGTGACATTCATACAAAAGCAGAGCAACGGGCAGAAATTCTACCTGCAAAATGCCAAAATCTTCTTTCTACTAATCACTGCATGACCCAATCAACTACACAATCCTTGCTGACCTTGCATCAAAAAAAAATATGGACAGAGATCAAGGGAGAATAGAATCCCTATTTATACTGGTGGTAGAGTAATGGCTCTCTAATTGGCTGCTAATTTGTCCTTCTGAATTATTACCTAAGACCTCCTACCTAAGAACCAAGATGTTTAATTTAAAATAGGATGGGATTTTAATAGCAAAGTTCCTTTTATATGTATTGAAGCAACAACTTCTAACCAGTAGCTTCCAAGTTTATTTAAAGAAAGGGTGGAGGCTTAGTAATAAAATTCCATATCTGGATCCTGCCAAGGCTTACACATCTTGAAGAGCTTCACAAATAGGCAGAGTTTTACCAGCTATGGCTTTTCTGGTCAATCCTATCAGTCACCTGAAAAGCCATTCCTTGTAAAACTTGCTTTTTCTTGCTGCTCTTAAAGGTATAATAATAAGCACTCTTTCAGCATCTGAAACTAACCAGCTTATTAATTAAATTTAAGAAGTATACAAATTTGTTTGCCGCCCATCTCACTGTGAGATGACTATTTGACTAGTATCTTCTGAGTAAGAGATTGTGCTGCTTCCTTGGAGTCTGGGAACAAGGGCATGTTCAACGGTGCAGGCGGAGTGTTCTAATCTCAAAGAAGGCCCAAGCCACTTGCCTTGATTTTTTCCCATCACCTACAGGTGCCAGAAGTGAGGAGAGGTGCTCAGAATCATATGCTCAGTGGGTTTACATGAGATGGAAAATGATTCCTATACATACCCTGAGAAAAAATTACTTCAGTCCTGCCCAGCCTGCTACTTGGCTAGTCCTACACGTGATAGTATGAGTTCGACAATTTGGCCATTATCCAAGTGATCATATGGAGACCTCAGCAGGTAGCTATTTTGGTTTTTAACAGCTTAAGGAACAATAGAGACTGTAGCTTCAGAATTTGCCTCTGAGTCTTTAGCCACAAAGTCGTAGACCTTCTGAGGTCCCAGCTGAATTTGCTTCTGGATTGGGGTTAGGGAAGCTTTACATAAGGTACAATCGTAGCTAGAGGAACGGCTAACAGCAACAGCGGTTGTGTTTCATCCACAAATAAATTATTTAGCAGGAAGCATTCAAAGAAGAATGGTGGAGATGGCATGAAGTAAGCAAGCTGGATCGCACACACAGTACCCATTAGATTTCCAGGAGGCTGCTTTGCTCAGGGCTGGTGGCATCTTTTTCCTCTCCAGCCAGGCCATCTTGAAGGGCCGCAGTGTTGGGAGAACTAGCCACTGTAGCGACTTCTTCTCGTTCAGCTTCACCTTCCGGGGGTTTGCCTACTCCCATTTCATTGTGGGTCTTCTGATGCTTGCTGAGGTGGTCGCTACGAGTGAAGCGCTTGTTACAGAGTAAACAAGTAAATTTCTTCTCTCGGGTATGGGTGCGAACGTGGCGCTCCAGCTCGTCTGAGCGCGTAAAACGCTTGCCGCAGAAAAGCCAGTTGCAGACAAAAGGACGCTCCCCGGTGTGCCATCGCAGGTGGGCTTTGAGATGTGAGGCTTTCCCATAGACCTTCCCGCAGCCTGGAATATGGCAGCTGTGGATAGGCTTCTTCCGCAGGCTGGCGGCCGAGGCCCCAAGCCGCTCTAGTTCTTGGCAATTAGGGCAGTCACAAGTGGACCTGCCGGTTGTGCTGCCAAAGGAGCCCCCTCTTCCAGACTTCAAGGCAATCCCACTTTCCATCAGGGAGTTATTGGCCACTGGCTTGGGTTTATACATTTCTTGGGGCAGCACATGTTGTCCTGAAGGGAGAAGGTGTGATGAAGAAGTAATGCCTACTGCAGGGTAAGGAGCAGTATTCAAAGTTGTGAACTCGGAAGTGTAACTGGGTAGCTGGGGACTGATGGGCGCCTGACTCGGCATGGACTGTAAGGAACCCTGAAGTCCATCTGATTGTGGCTGAGAACTCAGCCAGTTGCTGTTGGAATGCATATCCCACCAAGAAGCCGTAGGGTTACTAGAGCTGGTAGAGATACCTGGGTGGATGCCAGCTTTGTACCAGGAGCCATAAGGGTGTGCCATGTCCAAGGAGGTATAGACACTGGGAAGACAATCAGGAGATGGATGCCCCTTAGGCATCAGCAACGAAGAAGGATCTTGAGTTGTGGGTGAGGCTGGGAAGGAGTGGGGAAACGGACTGTAATCATTGCTGTAAGTGGTGGAAGCTTGTGGACTTGCTGAAGGAGACATCAATCCATTCCCATTGGGGAAAGTGGCTGTATAGGAATCTCCCATGCCTTCAGTGCTCCAGAGTTTTGGAGCAAAAGACTCTACTCCCAAAAGGTAAGGTTTTCTTTCCAAATTGTTCTCAGTTCTTCTCGGAGAGGTTGATTCTTGAACTGGATTAGAATTTCCAAATTTATCACACGTGTCCATCAACATAGCCAGGGAACTGCGGCCATATTGCACTTCTTCCTAGGGGTGGGGAAGGAGAGAAAAAGCGAAAAAGGCAAAAGGAAATTTAGGAATGCTGTAAATTGGGGCAGAGGAAATACATGCAGGATTATAAACAGTATCATATTTATGGAAGCAGTGGACCATTTTCCCAAGAACAAGTATTTCCCCATTAAAAGTAAAAAAACAAAACAAAACACCCCTTCCTTATTACCATAATGCAGGCATGTCAAACTCGCGACATCACATGACGTCACGCAACGTATCGGGCCGGTTTTGCCATTGCCGGCAATGGGGTGGGCGCGGCTTCCACGTGACGCGTCCGGCCCGTGGGCCGGCAGTTTGACACCCCTGCCATAATGAGATACTGTTATAAGATAACATGGAGCCTCCTAAACATTGGACAACTCTGAATATTTGCCCTTTGCCCTCAGAATAAGAAAACCAGAATTTAAACATTTTTCAATGGAGATTGGTTATAATGCAACAAAAATGTGAAGGCAACACAGTTCTGAAATTTCCCACTGAGACAATTCTTTAATTATTGGCATGGATGAGTTTTATGATATGTTATATTATAATATGAATTATATGCATGTATGAAAAAGTCACAACACTGATGTACAACACAGAAATTACAACACTGTATGTACAAACATATACAACACTGATGTATAATACAACACTGATGTACAACATAGAAGATGAGCGTGCTCCATCACTGGAGGCTTTTAAGAAGAGACTGGACAGCCACTTGTGTGGTATAGGGTCTCCTGCTTGAGCAGGGGGTTGGACTAGAAGACCTCCAAGATCCCTTCCAACTCTGTTGTTCTGTTATTCTGATATAGCTTCAAATGACAAATCTGCTTTAATGAGATACACTAGCTCACTGCTCAAGGAAAAGGCCACTTTAGAAAAGAATTAGACCTTCCTATTTTCATGATCACGTTATGTATATGTTTTCTGCTTCTTCAGATGATGACTTTTTCAAATAGCCGAATCAAAAGTTGTCCAAAGAAACCGGTCTGAAAAGATGAGTTGCAGAGACACTTTACCTTCTTATTACAGTCACAAAATGACAGCAACCACAGAGTCCATTTTGAATTTGGGGACATTGCCATAATCTAGTTCCAATGGGGCATTGCAAGAGTCTTTGGGCATAAGGTTTTGGGCAAAATGCAAGGCATGGGAGCTGCACAAGAATAAAATGTACAACTTACATCTATTTCTATAGAAGTTCCCAATCGTGTTCAAGTATGATAGGTCCTACTTTTTATTTCATCTCTTTGTTGCTTCACTTATCTATACCTTATATCCCTAAGTATACATTTCAACCAATAGGGGGACAAAGATGGTTTGTCAAAAATATAGGATACATCCAATGAAATTAATTCTATGAAAAAAAAATAATTACGGACAGTTCAATTAATGAAAAACAGAAAGCAACATGGAAGTGCCTATGTTGTTACAAGAAGTATCACTTGCCTGCACTGAATTAACCATAAACTAGGGACCATGAATTGAAGCTAAACACTGAAGAGCATAGCTTGCAGATCAATGCCTTTTTCAACTAAGGCAGATATGTCAAACTTGTGACGTCACGTGATGTCGTGAGACGTATTGGGACTGTGGCTTCCGGATGACACGTCTGGCCTGCGGGCCGGCAGTTTGATACCCCTGAATTAAGGGGCAGACAACTTGTAAAAAAGTTGGCTATATCTACAGCCATTACCACTTGTCATATTACATTCTCAGCACTATTATGGCACATGTACAGGCAGTTCTCAACTTACAATCATTTGTTTAGTTCAAAGTTACAACAACAGTGAAAAAGTGACATGATCAGTCACAACCATCACAACATCCCCATGATCACGTCATCAAAATTTGGGCACTTGACAACCAACATGTATTTATGGTTGCAGTATCCCGGGCAGTGGTGGGATTCAGCCAGTTCGCACCAGTTCGGCAGAACCAGTAGTTAATTTTTTGTTGCCCAGGCCCAGAATGGACTTCTGGAAGTGGCATCCACACAGAGAACCGGTTGTTCACATATTTGAATCCCACAACTGATCCCAGGTAATGTGATCCACTAGTTCCCATCTTCCCAGCCAGCTCCCAACAAGCAAATTCAATGGGGGAAGGTGGATTTGCTTAACAACATGATTCACTGAACAACAATGATTTACTTAACAGTGCACTGCAGTGATTTACTTAACAACTATGGCAAAATGGTCATAAACTGGGTGTGATTCACTTAACGATTGCCTTGCTTAGCAACAGAAATTCAGGTTCCAAGTGTGGTCATACATTAAGGACTACCTATATGGTTAAACCTATAGGGAAAATCTTGACAGATTGGACTGGATCTTCATCTGTTCTGGTTCCCACTACTAAGAAATTCATGGGTAGGATGTGTGAATGCATCTTGGAATCATCAAGATTTCATGTAAAGCACCTAAGTCCTGCCATTGTAAAAGGGGAAAACACATTTTTAACAATCTTAAGGGGAGAAGCTGCAGATATCATTAGCAGGAACATTTCAGGGGATATATACCCATCAGAGCAGGGGTCCCCAACCTGTGGGCTGTGGCCCACTACTGGGCCACGGCCTGCTGGCCATAGGGCTGCAGAACAGGCTGGCCATGTTTATGCGCACTCACCCCCACTCACGCTAGTGCCACCGCCACTATGCAAATGGGACGCTGCGGAGCAAAAGCAGGGCGGTGCTAGCACCCTCATGGCAAAAACAGGGTGGTACTAGTGAGTGTCACGCGGGTGCTACCAATGCCCCATTTGCGTCGCACGTGCTCGCGGCCCTGTTTGTGTGTGTGCACTCATAAAATGCTTCCCCCTCCCTTTCCCTCCGGTCCGCCAACTGAGAAAGGTTGGAGACCTCTGCATTAGAGTTAAAAAAAGACCCTGGGATAGGATTTCAAAGAATAAATGTCTCTATTCTTCTGCCTGTCCAGACATTTTTAAAATGTTTTCTTGGGTTAAATTAGCTACAGAGTTTGGGCACTGGCTGATAGTTGTCCTTTATCACCTGTACCTCCCCTCCCTGCCTGAGATGAGCTGTCAGCCTTATTTGCCTAGGGATCTTTTTCTTCCTATGGCATAAGGATCACAAAGTAGTGTAACTACATTCACAAAGTGAATCTTAAATGTTATATATTCTTATTAGATAATTCCCATTCATATAGTTAATGATTGCACACCACATCAAATCTGTTCTCAATTTAACATTTATCCTTATCAGTTTCAGATAAGTGGAACCAGTGGAACAGCTTGCCTTCAGAAGATGTGGGGGCTCTATCACTGGAGGTTTTGAAGAAGAGATTGGACAGTCATTTATCCAGAATGGTATAGGGCAGTGGTGGCGAACCTATGGCACGGGTGCCAGAGGTGGCACTCAGAGCCCTCTCTGTGGGCACACGCACCGTCTCCCCAGCCCTGCCTCCTCCCACGGCCCCCTCCTCACCAGCAGCCAACTTGGAGGAGAGTTGCCTCTGGGCGTGGCTCACACAAAGCAGCGGAGCCAAGGACATGGTAGCTGGGCAGCGGGGACAAGACTCCGCCCTTGCGCCCCATTGCGCGCAGATGATGCTGCAGGGCACGGGCAGAGGGCATGGCTGCCATGGTGCTGCTGGGCTGCCTGGGTGATCTGTGGTGGGCCCTGGAGGTGGTGGGTGGCCCAGTGGGCAGGGTGGCGTGGGGACAGGGGTGGGGGGCAGTTTTTGGGCACTCGGTCTCTAAAAGGTTCGCCATCACTGGTATAGGGTCTCCTGCTTGTGCAGGGGATTGGACTAGAAGACCTCCAAGGTCCCTTCCAACTCTGTTATTCTGTTAAGTAGTTAATTAAGAATCTGTATTCTTTGGTAAACTGCACCGTGCTACATAACTGAGATAGAAAAAGCTGGGTCTTTTACTGGAAAAATTCATGTCTTAAACCATGGAAAAGGTCCCTGTTTCAAAAGCCAGGAACAAAAATGTGAAAAAACTTGAAATTCAAGTAGCTTTGCATTTCACTCTAGCTGTTTCACAAATCTCACCTTGTGGTATCACAGCCAGAGGTGAAATTCAAAAATTTCTTCTACAAGCAAGGAAAATTACAATCATGGTGACTTGTGGCAGTATAGGAACAACATTAGAACAAATTCTGAAAAGAAGGGTAAGAGTTAGAGCCTATCCATGAGTCTAGTTTTTCAGAAATGCTTAATTGCAGATTTGCAATTCACACAACTCCAGTAAGACAATCTATCACACACAAATTACATTGGCCTAAGCTATGTACAGATAGTCTTTGACTTATGATCACAATTGGGACCAGAATTTCTGTTACTAAGCAAGACAATTGTTAAGTGAGTCACACCCAATTTTTCAATCTTTTTGTCAGGGTTGTTAAGTTGTTCAATTGTTAAACGAATCACACGGTTAAGAGAATTTGACTTCCCCCATTGACTTTGCTTTTTGATCACGTGACCATGGGAATGCTACGACGGTCATAAAAACAAAGACCGGTTGTAGGTCACTTTTTTCGGTGCCACTGTAACTTCAACAGTCACTAAACAAATGGTTGTAAGTTGAGGACTACCTGTAATAAGTGCACAGCAATGTTCCTGTTACATGGCATGGGAAGAGGAATGGAGATGGAGCTGAGGTGGTTGCAAATGGAACAGAGAATAGAGAAAATAGAGAGACAAATTCAGTCCCTTTGGAAATCAAGGAGATAGCAAAGGCCTTTTTGATGGAGGAAGGACAGTGTTTCTTCAAGCTATGCATTATTTTCACTATCACCGCATCATATCTTTATCTTCAGCATTAATAGCTGTGATAAAGAATAAGAACATTCCTATGCCTATTACAGGTTAACTGAGCGCACTAATTTTCTAGCATACATTTCAAAGTCTAGTATACATTTCAAACATTTCAGATCTGAGTCCCAAAGAGGCTTCGGTATGCATAGGGCCATGAATACTTGCCTGCAACTCTTTAAAGCAGCTGTGTCCATCTTTTTGGAATCAAATCTGAAGAATTGCTCCTTTCTTCACATTTTAAATTCAACCTGGAAGTTCTACTAGCTCTGAGGAACAGACTAACTGATAATAATGATAAGGTTGGAAGGGACCTTGGAGGTCATCTAGTCCAACCCCTTGCTCAGGCAGGAAACCCTATACCATTTTGGACAAATGGCTGTCCAGTTTCTTCTTAAAAACGTCCAGTGTTGGTGCATTCACCGCTTCTGGAGGCAGGTTGTTCCACTGGTTAATTGTTCTAACTGTCAGGAAGTTTCTCCTTAGTTCTAAGTTGCTTCTCTCCTTGATTAGTTTCCATCCGTTGCTCCTTGTCCTGCCTTCAGGTGCTTTGACTCCCTCTTCTTTGTGGCAGCCCCTGAGATATTGGAACATTGCTATCATGTCCCTCCTCATCCTTCTCTTTGTTAAACTAGACATACCCAATTCCAGCAACCGTTCCTTATATGTTTTAGCCCCTAATCATCTTTGTTGCTCTTCTCTGTACTCTTTCTAGAGTCTCAACATCTTTTCTATTAGAGAGGGGACCCCCTCTTATGATACTGATCGTTTATGAAATATTCTCTTGTGGCAAATCACATACTGTAAGCCTTTTACTCTTTTTTGGCACCTAGTAAAAATGTATTTACTCTCTTAATGTCTTAATCATGTTTTATGTAATCCTTAGAATATGCTGATGGCTTTAATTCCTGCATTCATCTGTCCTGTGCTATAAACCTTACAGTTGGCCTTGTAGCTGCCATTGTACTGGCTTGATGATGTTCCAGACTATAGCTGAGGCTAATGTGAAATATTCTACTTCAAAACACTGAGATTTCAAAAGGACATAAAATGTTGAAACAGCAACTTAGTACAGACAGTCCTCAACTTATAACAGCTTGTTTAGTGACTGTTCAAAGTTACAACAGCACTGAAAAAAGTGACTTACGATCATTTTTCACACTTATGATTGTTACGGTATCTCCATGGTCACACGATCAAAATTCAGACATTTGGCAAGTGGCTCATATTTATGACCGTCATTGTATCCTGGGGGAAGGGTCATGTGATTATCTTTTGTAACTTTCTGACAAGCCAAGTCAATGGGGAAATCAGATTCATTTTACAACCGTGTTACTAACTCAAGTGATTCTCTTAACAAATGTGGCAAGAAAGGTCATAAAATGGGGTAAAATGCACTTAACAAATGTCTCGGCAACAATTATGTTCAATTATGGTCATAAATTGAGGACTACCTGTACATCCTGACACTGAACAACCATGTTTACTACTGTGATAGTTTCTTTTGGTTGATTTATGTGGGAGTTGATCTGTATTCCTAACTCCAATTTCATCAATATCAAATTAAAACTACTAGATACACCTCAGACCCTGTTTATCAGATTGAAACATTTAAACCTGTTATTCTAAAAGGAAGCTATTTTCATATAGCAATATAGCAGACACATATTAAGCAACAAGGGGAAATTATCTAGCAGGATCACATCTATCATTTCAAGTTCAGAGTTTGGCACATATAATACTCAATTCAGCACCTCAAGAACCTAATTTTACATTTCAACAGGAAACAGAAATGTGTTTGTGATCTAGGAACTCTTTGACAGATGTTATGCAAAATAATTAACAGGGAGCTTTACAGATGTTCTACTCATATTTTAATGTCATCATATATTTTCGGCCTCAACCACATAGTAGAAGGAGCCACACCGCAAGAGGGCAATTTATTCGTTATAATTTTATAACACTTCCAGTGATTTCCATCATAAAAGCATGAACAGCGAAAAGATACAGCACTAAAATAATTGGCTAAAAGTACAATAATAGAGTTAGCCCAATAGTGATCATTCAGTCACCAAAAGCCTTTCAGAACAGCTTAGTCTTTTAGTAGTTTCTGGAAAGCCAATACTGAGGCTGCCCAAAAGAGGGTATTCCTTAGTTCGAGGGCCATACTGGAAAACATAGCCCATGAGCCCACTGCCCTTTGACCTTACAGGCCTGGAGGACCATTAAAAAATGTTGATGGGTGCACTGGGAGGAGCAGGCAAACTATTTCTGTATGGAGTAAGCAATCCAGCTAATGCCTAGAGAACAAGCGATATAAGATTTTGTAGATTCAAAATAGCACCTGTAAAGTTTTGCGAAGTTGCCACAAAAGCAATTGAAAGCGCACAATGGGAATGAACAGAAAACATGTAAGAGCTCAGTGCAGGTGGGAGACCAAGAAAAGGAAGCTCTGCTCATTTTGATGAGCCACTGGAAGAAACAAAGGTGCCAACAGGAAGAGCCATATGCACATATGGGTGATCCTTGACTTATGACAAGTTACAATAAATTCCCCAAAAGATACTTACGACCAGGATTTGAAGTTCTGCTATCTCCCTGGTCACATGATTGCATTTGGGGTGCTTGGCAATCTGCTCACTTTTACGACCGTTTGCATTTTACGACCATGATTTATACCTTTTTTGCGGGGGGGGGAGGCGGGGGCGGAACCAGCATTTACTTTCGGTTTCTGGCAAAAAAACCCTCCTATTGCAGATAATGAGTTTGCTTAACAACCACTGGTGATTCGTTTAGTGACCACTGCAAAAAAAAACCATTGCAAAATTGGACTGGCACGATTTATGACCATAACTTCTGTCTCAATTATAGCCGTAAGTTGAGGACTATCTATAAAAGGAAATTGGGTTCAGTGCTGCTTGCAGCTGCTGGCACTATCTCTTCTCCATATGCTTACTGAAGTTGCACATTCCTCTTGCATGTAATATGTAAATGCAGAAACTCTTTTTCCAGTGTTTGTAGTTAGGGCAGGGGTAGGCAACCTTGGCTTTTTATGACTCGTGGACTTCAACTCCCAGAATTCCTGAGCCAGCATGGCTCAGCTTGGAAACCTCTCTCATTCCCCTCAGCATGGCTGGCTCAGGAATTCTGGGAGTTGAAGTCCACGAGTCATAAAAGAGCCAAGGTTGCCTACCCCTGAGTTAGGGGATAAGAGAATTGGCTGCCTCAACTGTCATCTAGTTTATAAGGCTCATATGATGAAAGCAGCTGAAGGTTGCAAAATTCTCCTTATACATATTTTGACATAAACTTACTTTATTTTAAATTATGTATAAAGGCTTACTTCTGAGTTAGCATGCCTAAGATTAACTTTTTTTATCCCCTATCTTTTAACTCTCTGCTTTATAAATTATGGATTTATAAAAGTGAAATGAATGTACATATACCCCAAACATTCATGTCAGTGTCTTTTTAAAAGAACAAAATATTATGCTAAGTTAACATTAAAAAAAAAGCACTGCTGCTTTGTTGTTGAAATTATCACCATTTTTATTTATTTTAGGGTGCATTTTCTTCATTGCAATCAAAACAGGCTCAAGGTATAAATTAATGTACCCCTAAATTGTAGTTCCAATTAAACTTTATCACTGCCAATTAAAAATGCTCCTTTCTAAGCTTTAGCAAATTAGCCTAGCAATTGAACTGTTATATAAAAGGGAAATTAGGTGCAAATCTAAATACGTTAATCTGGGAGAAAGTAAACGGATTTACTTTCAAATTAACCATATGCTGGATTATGTTGTAATAATTGAGTGTTGGGTTTGGACCAAGAGATTGGGGCCAATGTTGGATTTGGCTATAATCCACATCAGTTATGATATTCACATGATGACTCAGAGTAATGTACTTAATTTGGTTAATAAACTTAGCCATTTTATGAGTTGACATAACACATAAAAACCAAAAAGTTCACAAAATATACCGCCACAAAAAAAAGTAGCCAGGTTACAACTGACAAAGCTTACCAGTTCCTAATATCATGTTTATTTATCAGTGTAGTTGGGAGTTACCTTTTTATATTAAAAGGATTACACTGGGAAACCTGCCCATCCCCTTTTATTCATCCCAAACTAAGGCTTTAAATTGCTTTGTTCTTTCTTCAAAAATTGGAAGTGTGCTGATGAGTAACAGCTTAAATCAGCAGTGTGATGCTCTCCATATAAAATAGATTAATCTTTTCACTTAATGCCGTTTTTATTTTTATTTAAATGCCATCCTGTGTGGTGTAATAGTTAAAATGCTAGGCTGGGAGCCAGGAACATCTCTTCTAATCCACCCACAAACATGGAAGATCATGAGGGTTGGTGGGCCAGCTATTTTCTCTTACAGCAAAAGCAAATTTGGGGTACTGTA
This sequence comes from Protobothrops mucrosquamatus, assembly GCF_001527695.2. Classification (NCBI taxonomy): domain Eukaryota; kingdom Metazoa; phylum Chordata; class Lepidosauria; order Squamata; family Viperidae; genus Protobothrops; species Protobothrops mucrosquamatus. Next base: position 31,834 of record NW_015387317.1, read on the forward strand.
GAGTTTAACCTGTTGGGCCAGGTTCAAATCCAAGTTCACCTTTAGCAATAAAAGCTCACTGCGTGATTTTTGGTCAAGCATACTCTCACAGGCAATCACGGGAAGAAACTGGCCATAAGAACTCTGTCTTGAGTTTGCAGAAGAAAGGCTGTATAGAAACGTAATAAATTCTTCAAAATAGACCTTTCCAGGATCCCAAACTTACGGTATGAGAGCCAGTTTGATATAGTGGTTAAAGGTAGCAGGCTAAAACTGGGAGACTGTGAGTTCTAGTCCCATCTTAATTTAACGAGGAGAAGGACGAGGGGGGACATGATAGCAGTGTTCCAATATCTCAGGGGCTGCCACAAAGAAGAGGGAGTCAAGCTATTCTCCAAGGCGCCTGAAGGCAGGACGAGAAGCAACGNGAGAAGCAATTTAGAACTAAGGAGAAACTTCCTGACAGTTAGAACAATTAACCAATGGAACAACCTGCCTCCAGAAGCGGTGAATGCTCCAACACTGGAAGTTTTTAAGAAGAGACTGGACAGCCATTTGTCTGAAATGGTGTAGGGTTCCTGCCTGAGCAGGGGGTTGGACTCGATGACCTCCAAGGTCCCTTCCAACATCATCATCATCATCATCATCATCATCATCATCATCATCATCATCATCATTATTATTATTATTATTATTATTATTAGGCATAAAGCCAGTTGTGTGACCTTGGGCCAGTCACTCGTTCTCAGCCCTAGGAAGAAGGCAAGAATAAATCACTTCAGAAAAAAACCTTGTCAAGAAAACCTTGGGGTAAGGTCCAGGCAGTCATGAGCAGACAATAATGACTTGGGGGCACAAAAACAAAAGAAAACTACCTCATGGTATAATACAAAATAATATAATATACGTACATAAAATACAAATGGATCAGTTTAACAGATTCATTGAAATTTATCAGTTTAAAATATTAAAAGTCCCAGGGAAAGTTTCTCTCTATTAATGGACATATTTCTGTGCTATCACACAATGGGGTGGGGACGGTGTGTGTGTGAGGATGTATCTTTGCAGCTTAATCTTTACCCCCATTTAAAGCTTGCTTTTCAATTTATCATAATTGCATATCTAATAAAGGCTGGCAAACCGTAAGCAGAAACTAATTGTAGCTTCTGAGCAACTCCTGTTTTCAATCTCATTATTTTTTTTTAATGGCTCTTTTAATTGAATTACATTGTGGCATCTCTTTTCCCTTCCCTGAATGACTTCCTTTTCATTTGATCCTTTTATGTTTTTAATCTGGTACTTTAACAGCACTGGGTTTGCCAATCCTTACATGAAGTGCTATCTTAAATGCATGGACACACAAAAACACACACACACACACAAATACACACAGACATAAGCACACAGATATATTCAATATTCACCATCAAATGAATCCTGTTCCAGCTAATCACTCAGACTCATAACTCAGATTTATATCTTCCAAAACCTGTAATAAAAACCAATCTGTATTGAATACAGGAGATGTCTCCTAAAACTCAGAACATTTAAATGATGTAATAATCCTTAAACAGCCTTTTAATTCAACCCAAATTCTTCTCAAGGCTATCTTGTGATATTTCCACACACACACACCCCTTGTATTTTTATTATCTGGAAGATAATGATAAATGGCCAGGAGGAAAAGGAAGCATATTTATTGCAAATGAAAACTGATTGATTTTATTCGTATGGCTGGCAGGTCACAGCCTAAAGAAACTGACTTAACTCTTAAGGTTAACTAGATAAGTCTGAGACCTATTGGGTCATCCTTTGTTGCATAAAGGTAGTGTAGTCTGACGTGACATTAAATTTTAGGCTGACCATATTTTTTTACCCAATGCTGGATGGTCCCATGATCATCTAAGAAGAGAATGTATCATAAATAGAAAAATAATTTTAGTGGCAACTGAACTTCAGTAATAAATCCATATTTACTCATCTAAACAGATAAACAGAATGAGGACGAGCGAACAAGAAAAAAGTGGGAGTGGGAGCAACCTCTGACTTCCTCCTGGCTTCCCCATTGACTTTGCTTGTGGGAAGTTGGCAGGGAGTGTCAGAAATCACGATCACATGACCGTGTGGATGCTACAATGGCTATAACTTTGTGAATAAAACTGGTCTGAACATTGTGAAAATTTCAATTCCATAGAAATAAAGGTTCCTGGATTTTTTTTAAAGACATTCTTTACTTTAGCAAATTTTTGGTACCCTGATTCAAAAACTATTGTGGTACAATACATTTTTTGGGTTAACTTGAGGGTACAAACAGACAAATGCAATGAGAGTTTTTGTAACATAGTGTTAATGCTGCATCCCCACCTGCTATTCTCCTAATCTTTCTATTCATTGTCCTCTGTATGCAGTAAAGAGGGTATAACATTTATTCAGAGTGAGAGGTACAGTATACAATATCCCGTTGTATTGTTACTGTTACATCTACTTTGATTTCAGCTACCCTGAATGGGCATCCTACATGGCGGCAGGAAGCAGAGGCAGATGGGAAGCCTTCTTCTGCCTGCCTCAGCTTGCTGCCGCCATTCAGCACATCCAGATCGCCTGTCTCCCCCTCCCCGCCTCCACTTGCAGGGTGATGGAGGAGGTCTCCCTTGGGCATGGAACAGGGTGTCAGCTTCAGTCGGTGCTTGCAGGGTGACAGAGGAGGTCTCCCTTGGGCTTCTCCCACTTTCTCCTTCCTCCTCCTCCTTTGAACAGCCCTTTGCTCCCATTGCTGCCTTTTCAGTCCCGGGTCTCGGTTTGTCCGGAGCCTGTGCAGACGATCTTTGGAAACGAAGCCCTGCAGTGATCCCTTCGATTTTGGACCAACTCCGAAATGGCCAAACTAGCATGCATTCACGTACCTCCAATCCCTTGCTTGCTGCGATCTGGCTTTGCAGCAAGCAACAGAGTTGGAGGCACATGAATGCATGCTAGTCTGACATCTCAAAAAAAAAAAAAGGGCGGGGTTTTCCCCGCTTCTGGATTTTTGCTGCCAGACTGTTTAACTTTCTTTAAAGTTTACCTGATGCAGAATGAGAAGGACTCGCATTCTGCAAATAGACTCTGGTCTGGAAGACCCTGCATTCTGGAAAAAACCCCAGTCTCACGTACGGGGAAGGACTTTCGCTGCCAGACTGTTTAACCTTCTTTAAAGTTTACTTGATGCAGAATGTGGATCCTTCCCATTTTGCATCAAGTAAACTTTAAAGAAAGTTAAACAGTGTGGCAGCAAAAATCCAGAAGTGGGGGGAAAACCCGTTTTTCTGAAATGCCAGACTAGTGTGCATTCACGTGCCTCCAACCCCTTTGCTTGCTGCAAAGCCAGATTGCAGCAAGCAAGGATTGGAGGCACGTGAATGCATGCTAGTCTGGCCATTTCGGAGCCAGTTCCCCGAACTCAAGAAAAAGTTAAATATTGGTTCTGCCGAACCAGTGCGAACCAGCTGAATCCCACCATTAAATACAGTGCTTTTTTTTTTGTCATAGAACTCACCGGAACGGAGTTCCAGCACCTTTTTTTGGACGGATTTTCCAAGTTTTAAAAGTAACTTTTAAAAATGTGATGTTTGGTCCACGTGGACTTGAATCGCCCTGTCGAGCGTAGCAGGTTGGCGGCAAAATTATTAAAACGGTGCATGCAGGCTGCTTGTGTGTTGAGTCCGATGCATGCATACTTCGTCTGGCTGCTCAGCTTGTGGCACTGCTCAGCTTGTGATTGGTCATGTGGTCACACCCTGAGTGCTTACTGTGGGCAGCGACCATTATGTTTCGTTACACAACTGACGTGTGTGTGTGGGTGTACAGTGATTGACTACGTGTGAAAGGTAAATAAAAGATGAACAAGATGTGAGTTCCAGCATATTTTTTCTTACAAAAAAAAGCACTGATTAAATATACCCAAAAGCAAACACATGAGAACTATTCCTGTCTCTTCCTAGTTTGCATTTGCAAGTCGGAAGACTTCCAAACAAAGCTCTGGACTGCAGCTAATCTTCGTTTTTATTTTTTAAGAAGACATATGGGATCCAAAAATATTCTTAGAAAAAACAAGAATGCTAGAGCTACAGTGTGTCAGAATCCAAATGATTGTTTTTATTATGAAAATATTTATTTTAGAGAAAATCAGGTAAAACAGGGAGCCTGGTCCCAAGGAAGATAGGTGGAGGCATGTGGGCATCACACCAAAGATTCAAGGCCTAGAATTTGAGTGTCAGCTGGTAAACAGATAGGAAACATATCTGGATGCATTAATTCTTTACTGTAAGGGTATTAACAGAATCTTGCAAGTTTTCAAGTACAAACATCCCACCAGCACTTTTAATCGGAAAGGGACAACTCACTGCGGCCACTTGGCCACCACCCCCTGGGTGTGGGACACCTCACCCTGGGCAATTCATTGAGGGGATAACTCGTCCCAGGCAACTCACTGTAAGCCTGGGCCTTCCGCTCTGGTTTCCAAAGCCAGTCTGGTTGAAGGGAGGTGAATGTTCCCGCCAGCCCGCGCTCTTTCTCTGAAGGCTTCCTAGCCTTGCTTTCCAGCCCCCCCACCCCCACCCTGCATATGAAAGGTGAGCTAAGCAGGAGTCATTGTTACACACACATACACACACAGCATTCCAAGCTTGGGGAGTTTTGTCCAAAACTGGCAAGCTGCCAACTGCATCCAGGCTTGGGAATAAGGACCTCTCCTTTAGCGTGATGCATGTACTCACATGCACACACACACACACACACGTACGACCCTTTTTAACTGCTTGATCCACTAGGAAGGGTCCTTCCTACGTTTCTTTTTTCTGACCATTAAGCTGCTGGGGGCTCCCGACTCTTTTGTTTGATTGTTTCTTTGGCAGCATTTCTTCCCCTCATTCCCCAAGGTCATCCACACATTCCATTACGCTGGGATATTTCTGTGGCTGAAAGCAGACTTCCAAAAGGTTACCACAAGAATAAGGGAAGATATACTTTGGTGTGGTATGTTGACAGTATTTTTAGTCTATAGAGTTACCATTATGGAACTAATCCAACAAGTGCTTTTTTACGCAGTCCCTTTCAAGAAAACATCTACTGTTGAATTCATATCATTCTCCCCTGTGATTGAGGGTTCTTCCAAGTATAGCTTTCATTGTGGCATCATCCTGACTCATTTGTAGGGTTTTGCATTGTGACATAAACATTTACAAGGCATGTACTTTCATTTAGAACCTTTATGTGTTCACACACTACTTCTTCTATATTTTAATCGATATACTACAGCTTTTGACTCGTAGCACTACAGGTCTTCTCTCCGGAAGCTCTTGCTGTGTGTGCCCTTGAGCTTATAACACACACAAAGCAGGTTATATATGGGGTGCATAATGATATAGACTAGAAGTCCTAACCTTAGCGATGAGATCAAAACACCCCAAAATTTCCAAGTCAGGAATGTTACAGTTTATTTTTTGTAAGAACATTTTTTTTTAAAAAAAAAAAATTTCAATTAGTTTTACAATGTTTGGATGTTCTTATTCTATGCATTTGCCCCATTTCCATCTGACCATGTTAACGTCCCTCTGCAAAGCTAGGGGAAGAGATGGGATTTGGTGCTGAGGTAGGTCAACTCGCTGTGGCCAACTCGTCACAGCCAATTCACCGCGGGACAACTCGCCATGGCCAATTTACCGCGGGACAATTTGCCATGGAACAAGAGTTACACTAATATCGAAGAAAGGGTGGAATGTCATTAAATAAAGGATGCCAAAGGAGGGGCAAAACGAAATGCGAGTGACAAAAATTAAAATTATTTTTTAAATTATTTTAAATAATTAAATTGAATTGTTGAATTGTTCCACGGCGAGTTGTCCCAAGGTGAGTTGTCCTGTGGTGAATTGGCCACAGTGAGTTGGCCCATTCCGAGGTCAACCAAAAGCAGGTGAGAAGGAATGATGACTATCCGAGTCTGGAAAGGAAACAGAGAGTAGGGGCAGAGTAGTGGCGACTTCTTTTACTGCCTCGGTGTTCCGAAGTGAAAAAATGACCTACAACTTGGCAGCATTAGCAGGAGCCCTAAGGTTTATATTGGACTTCAAAATCCAACTGGTCTTAAGGTCAGGAATAGATCCCTATCCAGCTGGAGCAGCAGTGTGTAACTGCTCTGTTCCTGTTTGTTGCGTAACTGGCTCTAAACCTGTTTGCTACCGAAGAGAGATTGTTTTCTCAGAAGCTCCATTTTTATATGTTTCATATCGCATTATTTGTGGTTGTTGCCATCTCTTTCTTTCTCTCTTTTTTTATTTCTGTGTACTGGAAGTGTTTTTTATGAGAATTCCAGTCATTCCAACAGTATGTGATGTACTTTCCAAATATAACAAGTCAGTGGGACTCACAGTGAACCAAAGAAATATATCGACTGTGTATGCTGCTGAAAAATTTTCCTCACATTTTTATTTGAAGTTAGCGGTTTGTGGACGGACAACCCCTAACACTAAGGAGACTCCTTCTCCTCCCTCGACCAGGGTGCATCAGATTAAAAATAATGGGTAATGTTTTTGAGCAAAACTGATTTCAAACAAAGTTAAATCAACTGTACATTTTAGAAATATTCAAATCAAAATTATTACACTGTTTAAAGTCATTCTGATTTTAGTGGCTGTATGTGATTATACGTATCCCTTGGTTTAGATCAGTAAGCAATATTATTTATTAGACATCAAACATAGGCTTAAGATACATAAGATGGTATCACAAATCTGTGTCGCTAAAGGAGAATGGAAGAGACGGACGGATCAGCATTTGCAGGAGGAGACAACTCCATTGGAAAAGTTTGGGGATAGGTAAATATATAAGATTACACACACACACACACACACACACACACACACACACACACAACACACACATACACACTAAATGTGTTCCATTTCACAGCAGCAGCAGCTGCTGCAGATGTTTTGGCGTATCTTTAATTGCTCACTCCTGGAGAGGAGAGTTTTTTCCCTTTTCTCTTCCTTCCTGCTCGGTTTTGCAAACACTACATACTTGCAAGCAGCTGCAGGCTTCCCAAATTGCTAAAAACTCTGATCTTGCTTCAACTCTGGCAGAATCTGCCCTGTCCACTGCCACCACTGCTGTGCCCTCTGCCCATCCACTCACTCGCCCACCTGCCCAGCTCCCCTTGCTCATTCACCCACTCGCCCCCCCCAGCTCTCCATCTGGGCACCCACAGAGAGTTGTCCCCGCAGTGAATTGCCCATGCTGAGTTATCCTGCAATGACTTGGGGCAGTGAGTGGGCAGAGGCGAATTGGTGGTGGCGAGGGGGCCACTCCCAGCTGGCCATGCCAAGTAGTCCCGTTCCGATATTACACTGCAAGCTAAATGCATATAGAAATAAATTGTGCTACTGCCTTTTATTAACTACTGAATTATTGCTTCCTGGCTTATTATATCTTTTGGGCTGCTTAATAAAAATCTGCCTATACCTAAAGAGACACTTTTGTACTGAAGTTAAGTCCAAAGATGGCAAACAGGTTGGCCCCTGCCAATTCCTTCAGTGCCTATGTTTGCACAGGAAGTCTCAGTGATTAATCAGTGTTGATGAAACTTTGAGGGCAAATTAATTTTAGATCTAACCTTTACCCCAAAGACTTTTCTTAGTCCATCCTGAACAATAACATCACTGTTGACAGCTGAGAACCAATGCAAAGCACTACACTGTGGCTTCTATTTTGAGAAGCAATGCAAAACGCAAACAAAATCAATTATAAATTCAACCATGTAAGTGTGGTATACGGCTTAGTACACTGATCTTTTTTTTTAGGTCTACAATGCTGATATAATGGAAATTTAAAAATGGGAATCAGTTCCAAAATCACTACATGCAAATTAAAATGAACGGTTACCTTGGGAAGAGGAGATTAAGGTTTTCAAATAGCATGACGATTGTCTTATAGAAGAGTTGTTCCCTGTTGTTTCAGGTAACACAGCTAAAACCAGTGGGTGAAAAATAGCTGGAAGGCAACTTTTGGCTAAACATTAGAAGAGACTTCCCAACAGCAACAACTGTTTGACAGTGGAACAGCTGCAAGTATCTCTTTTAAGGCAGGAGACTTTGTGTCCCTTTAGATATTGCAAACATTACTTATGTTGGAGTTACTGGGAAGAACACACTGATCAAAGATCAGGGATGAGGAATCTCTAGTCCTCCAAATGTTGCTGAAAATCAGCTCCCAGAAGCCCCTGCTTCCCTGACCCACAGTGAAAGTTCTAACAGCTACACAATTCAACAAGATTTGGAGAGTGAAAGCTTCCTCATCTCAGTTCCAGATGACTTCCAGGGTCCCTTCCAAATTCTATGATGCATTAGTTTGGGCATCCCAAAGATGCTTTTTTTTCCAAAAGGCGACTGGACTTTCTGTGTTTTTTTTTCCTCTTGAAGACGTTTCGCTTCTCATCCAAGAAGCATCTTCAGTTCTGACTGAATGGTGGGGTATGGAAGGTCAGTCCTTAGCTCTCTGAAAGCCCTGAGTTGAGTCCCTCCCCCTCTGTCTTTAAAGTCCACATTCTGGACAGAGAGGAGTGCTGGTTTGAAAGAAGGGTAAAAGAAGCCATCCATGGTAAAACTGAACAGCCCTCTTTTAATAGAGGGGAAGGGGCACAACACCACCTATCTCCTGTTTACAACTTCTTCCAGCAGTTCCACCAAGGTTCCACACCCATTTGCACTCTGATTCAGGTGACCCTGAGGGCACACATAAACCCACAAGGGGCCTCAAGGACTCTCAGACAGCTAATGGCCAACCTTCAAAGTGCTAACAACCAGACGACTGCAAGGAATATAAATCGTCCATCCCCCATCATTCAGTCAAAGCTGAGGGTGCTTCTTGGATGACAAGTGAAATATCTTTAAAAGAGAAAAAACAAACAAACAAACAAAGTCCAGTTGCCTTTTGAAAAAGCACCTTTGGGACAATCCTGACCTGGATGACTGAGAATCTCCATAGATGTTAGTTTGGGCATTTCTACACCAGCATTGTTTTTCTTCCTTCCCTTACTCTGCAGAAGCAGTCTGAAGAATAGCCACGATTTCTTTCACTTCTGCTAACTTGTAATATTGAGAACAGAGAACAAAAATCATTGTCTTGTCCTCTGGTCTCGTTTTGCTCATTCAAACAAACAGACAAATATAGCTTTGCTGCAGTTTTCATTATGTACCCAGAGCTGGAAATAAACCAGCTCAGCTATTCAATAACATTGATGCCATAGGAATACAGAAGTGTAAAACCTTTTTTTGAACTGATGCACAGAATCCTTGTGCAGAAGTGCCCCTTATTACTGACCATTTAGAGGTCAGATATAGAGAAAGCATGCTTATTTGCTGCTGGAATTGGGTATGTCTAGTTTAATGAAGAGAAGGACGAGGGGGGACATGATAGCAGTGTTCCAATATCTCAGGGGCTGCCACAAAGAAGAGGGAGTCAAGCTATTTTCCAAAGCACCTGGAGGCAGGACAAGAAGCAACGGGTGGAAACTAATCAAGGAGAGAAGCAACGTAGAACTAAGGAGAAACTTCCTGACAGTGAGAACAATTAACCAGTGGAACAATCTGCCTCCAGAAGTGGTGAATGCACCAACACTGGAAGTTTTTAAGAAGAGACTGGACAGCCATTTGTCCGAAATGGTATAGGGTTTCCTGCCTGAGCAGGGGGTTGGACTAGATGACCTTCAAGGTCCCTTCCAACTTTATTATTATTATTATTATTATTATTATTATTATTATTATTATTATTATTATTATTATTATTATTATTATTATTATTGTTGTTGTTGTTGTTGTTGTTGTTGTTGTTGTTTGTTTGTTTATTCTTCATATTTCTTAACCTTATGTATACCTTCTTATGTATGACAATCTACCTAGCAACATTTGCTCCTTTTTTTTAGGGAACTCCATTCCACTTTTTATCCTCAAGGTGCCCTCCTGGCATCTTGGACTGCAACTCCCATCTTCTCCATTCAGGAAGCCAGTAGGCTAACAGAAGATGGTGGCAAATAGGGTATATTACATTGGAAGGCACCAGTTGGGAAAGCCATCTTATGCTGCTCTCTGAAAGCCTACAGTGTTAAAGCTAGCTCAGTTTCTAACAAGGTCACTTTCACTTTTATTATTTGGTTTTAGCTTGTGGGTTCTGCCGTGTCCTAAAGACATTCCTGGCCTCTGAGACAACCAAAAGAGGAGACAGCAAACCCATCCCAGACTCAAGACCACCAGCAAGAGGAGACAGGACTCCGTAGGAGAGGGGAATGGAACAATGTCCATTTGCTTTTACCACAGACAAGATCAATAAAGCTGGCCTGACTACAGACTCTCCTGGAACATGACTTTTTGTCAGTTTAGTGTTAGGCTTACTCATACAAGCTCTGTGCCACAATTTTGGCACAGCAGCTTAATTTGCTGAGTTAGTTGCTCTTGTCAGCTCAGGATTCTATAGAAACATTCTTCTCCTATGGTCCCAAAATCTCAGAGGCTTTTTGGTCAAATGTGACCTGTTGAAGCAGACTGGCGATTCTTATTGGTTTTGCCACATAAGCACAAGGCACTCAAATCGCAGGCAAGACTGTGGAACTGGAGAAGGAGTGAAACTGGCTTTGGAGAAGTTGATTAGTTTATCATGACTTCCTGGCAAAGTATCAAGTAAGGGGGCTATTCTTTGTCTTTCTTTCTAAAAGGAGAAGCAAAAATTAAGAAAGGCATTGCAAGAACCTTGCGTATTCGGGGGGGGGGGGGAGGAAGGTTCAGCTACGCCCAAAGGGCATGAATTTCACCTCTGTTGCTACCTGGAGTTCAAAGAATCAAGAATATATTTGCCTGCATCTGTACAGATAAAATGGTTGAACCCCGACTATCTCCTTTAGGAAAGGAACTTTATGGAGATGAGAGTCGGAGTGGGCACAAGTAATTCACAGCCTGCTTACCAACCAAGAAGTTGGAGGGCATCAAAGATACACCCAACTTCTTGGTTCAGCAACAGTCCTTCAGAGAAGAAATCTACTGACATAGAAGATGAGTTTGCAATTTCTGTCAGTCTAAATTGGGTTTCCCAACTTACACATTATCTGTAATGATATTAACTGATATTCTAGGACAGTACCACAGACAAGGAAGCATGATAAGTAGCTAAAATGCATTATGATTTCCTGCGGTAAGTCAAATTGTACATCAGTTTCATACTATCCTATACCATCTCTCTTGCTGTTCTGTGACAATGAAGAACGGATTGGAAGCTCTGGCTTTTGATTTTAGGTGCCCAGATTTTTTTCCCATGAGATATGAAATTTAAACAAGATAGTGAAAACTAACTAAATGCCAGATATAGTTTCAAATTCGGATTTCTTTTGAAACTGTGTTTTAAACAAGCCATAACATTTGAAACTTAGATGTCACTAGGAATTATGGTTAGTTTTAAAAAATATAAACTCTCTGCCTCTTTTAGACCAAAGGAGTTTCCCAGTATCTGTGGATCAAACCAGTATGTGTAAAGTAGCATGCCTGTTTTGGCCAAAATATCACACAAAAATTACAGAGAGAAACTCCGGAATTTTGTTCACAGCGATAGGTATCAATATCGTACTAGAGTTCGAAGATTTGTTCTTACAGTGCTATGAAAATATTATCTGGAAAGGATCTCAGTATTTTAAAACAAAACCTATAATATTATCTAATGGGAGATGCCAACGATCACAAGTTAGTCATATAGAATGGAAAATGGTAAACAGGAATATTCTCTCCTAACCATATGATCCAACAAAGAAAACAGGGGTCCTTTCTAAACTCCCTTTTTTTGCAATCCTTGGAGCCCCCTTTGACTACGTCACCAAATCTCATTGTTGTAATTGCCAGAAACCAAAAGGGCAATTTCCCATTATTTCAGACCTTACACACTGTGAAATACAAAGAAAGCATATACACGGCATGGGTATAATGCTGCTCCATTCACTGAGTGCATACCCTACTCGGCCTCACCATCTTCCCACTGCATGGGACCCACAGACAGACAGACGATTAACTCCAGGTCTTGATCAGAGAAACTAAAACTATTTATCGATAAAGTTAGGACAGGTAGTCCTCAACTTACAATAGTTTGTTTAGTGACCGAAGTTACAATGGCACTGAAAAAGGTGACTTATGACTGTTTTTCACACAACTGTTGCAGCATCCCCATAGTCACAGGATCAAAATTCAAACGCTTGGCAACTGGCTCATATTTATGACATTTGCAGCATCTCAGAGTCATGCGACCCCCTTTTGCAATCTTCTGACAACAAAGTCAATGGGGAAGCTGGATTAACTTAACAACTGTGTTACCAACTTAACAGCTGCAGTGATTCACTTAACAACTGTGGCAAGAAAGGTCGTAAAATGGGGGAAAGTCACTTAACAACTGTCTCTTTAAAATTTTTGTAATATATTAATTATTATTCAACCAGGGGAAATAATACGTGCACTTTTTAAATGTAGGTTTGTTTTGTATTTTTGCCTTTTTTTTGAACGGAAAAAAATTGAAGTTTTGTATTTTGTATTTTGCATCTTAACTTTTTTTGTGAATAAAGTGAAAATAGAATTAAAAAAATAAAAATATTGACGAGCCAATCTTTGAGAAATGGGCAGCTGTGCATCTGTAGATCAGTAGTTACCCCTTCCATTCAAAATACAGCTGTGGCTCCAGAGCCAGTGTTCTGATCTCTCTTGCAGGCAAAACAACAGTACATAATGGGTACAGCATTCAGCAAATGAACACGAGGGAGTGGTCCCATAGAAGATCTGCTAGACCAGTTGAAGGCATGAATACAATCCATGTCACCCCAAGGCTCCTTTCCCAGATAATTCACATAGGGTGTTTTGTGGCCAGATAGGAGTGAAAACGCCACTTTTTCAATAGAAAACCTAAACCCCACTTTTGGCTGCCTCAGCAGTACACTGGCAGTGATCTGTAGGCATTCCATAAGGCTCCCATTCCCAAGTGATCATTTATTTAGTGCAACAGATCCTGTTATTACTATGTTCTTGTTGTTACACGCAGCCCATCATGTGTCCCTCTTCACCAGATATATTATGATTCTCAGTCAAAGATTCTCCAGGTCCTAGCCACTAAACCGGATATTCAGTAATTTGTGATTAAAAATTAATGCATGTTTTTTGTTGCTCTTCATATTCTTCTTGACTACCGTGTACAGTAGACAGCTTGTGCAATGCCAGATTTCCCAAAGCCACTAAGATTAGGACATATTTTGCTCTGGAATGTGTATCAACTGTTTCACTCATTTTTAATTCAATTATTTAGCTTGATTTTACCTGGCAGACTGGCCGGGGAATATACAGGTAGTTCTCAGCTGATGACCACAATTGAGCCCCAAAATTTCTGTTGCTAAGCAAGTTGTTATGCAAGTTTTGCCCCGCTTTACAATTTTTTTTGCCACAGTTGTTTAAGTGAATAGCTGCAGTTGTTAAGTGAGTAACACAGGTTGTTAAGTGAATCTGGCTTCTCCATTGACTTTGCTTGTCAGAAGGTCGCAAAAGGTGATCACGTGACCCCAGGACTTTGCAACCGTCATAAATACGAGCCAATTGCCAAGGATATGAATTTTGATCATGAGATTCTGGGATGTTGCAACAATTTTAAGTGTGAAAAACGGCTATAAGTTACTTTTTCCAGTGTCGTTGTAATTTTGAATAGTCACTAAATGAACTGTTGTAAATCAAGGACTATCTGTACTTGAGGGAGGCAGCCCAAGAAAGCTTAGTGCAGAAACCATATGGTGACTTCCCAATAATTGTAATAATCAAGCAATCTTGGGCAAAATTAAGAATTTTGCTAAATATAATGGAGGTTAGTGATGAGAATCCATGTACAAGTTAATGTTTATAAAATAAACCCAGATCTGCTAATTATAGTCCCTGCAAACTGAAATCCAAGACAGGACATGTCATACTGTTTAATGATATAGGCACGCACTGTTAATAATGCCTTACAACCAGTAGAACATAAATTTTCATTGCAGCAATGTTGCCGCTTTAAGTACATTAACCTGATATTGCTATTGAATTCTATTAATAAAACCAAAGGTATCGTTTCTGGTCTGAGTGCATGTTTACTGATTTACACATCTTAATTTCTATCCCACACAAATGTCATAGTGACATTCAGATCTGGGATTGTGTAATGAAGTATTACACTTCAGGGAAATAATGCAAAAGCTTTTCCAACAATTTCAGGTAAATTTGTTTTGATTCTGTAACCAAAGTGGTGACATATCCTGGATGAAAAACTCAAAAAAGGAAAATGGGCCAGATTCTCTTCAGAGTGAAAATTTTCTCAAGTCTAGATTAAGGGGACAGCCATTGAGTTATATGGATCTCTGGAATTAGAAGGAGCAATTCTGACACCAGGAGATGCATTTCCCTCTCATGATTGGTTAGATGGTTTTGCAAGCCACCCAGAGTTATCCTGTGGTAAGATGGGCGGCCAATAAATTAAATAAATAAATAAATAAATATACGTTGGAATGGGAAGCATCTAGAGCAGTGGTGGCAAACCTATGGCATGGGTGCCAGAGGCGGCACTCAGAGCCCTCTCTGTGGGCACACGTGCCGTTGCCCCAGCCTTGCCTCTCCCCGCAACCCCCTCCTCACCAGCAGCCCCCCTGGAGGAGAGTCGCCCCTGAGTGTGGCCCACGCGGAGCAGTGCAGCCAAGGACATGGCAGCCAGACAACATAGATAAGGCTCTGCCCTCATGCCCCATCATGCACAGTTGATACTGCGGGGTGCGGGCAGAGGGCGTGGCCGCCATGGCACTGCTGGGCGAACTGCGGCAGGCCCTGGAGGCGGTGAGTGGCCCTGCGGGCAGGCGGGGTGGGAGCGGAGCGGGGGGTGGAGCGGGGGCGGGGCCAGTTTTTGGGCACTCGGTCTCTGTCACTGATCTAGAGTACTTCCAGATGGGGTTTTTATCCAGCAATCACCCCATTTCATTCAAGGAATGTTACAGAGAGTCCTACTGCTGTCTTCCATTTTCTCCCTCCCATGTGTTCTTATCACTTATTTTTCTTCACATTAAAAAAAACTATTATGGAGGAAAAGTTGAAATAGGACTCAGTTTTGTTCAATAGGCACCATTAGGCTCCATCATCTGGAGGTACTCCTTTGGTTGTTGTCTATAATATGAATCATAACAAGAAATACAGTTGCTATAAGAAATGGGCAGAGCATTAAAGTAAGCATTCAGTAAATGTTTTCAGTACAGAGAAAACTAGCTATTCCAATCTATGTAATTTTTTTTTTCTTGTACTAAAAAAACGCTATGTGGGAAACAGAGGACTGGCTATTTGTTTCAAAATAGGTAACCAGATGCTTCTTTGTTCATTACTATCACTTTCTTCTCCAATTGATAACTATAACTCAGAGGTCACCAACCTTTGTCTGTTGGTGGACCGGAAGAAAAGGGAGGGGGAAGCATTTTACATGCGCGTGTGTGCGCGCGTGTGTGCGTACGGGGCCACAAGCACACATGCACCAAAAATGGGGTGAGGTTAGCGCCCGCGTGATACTCACTAACCCTGCCCCATTTCTGCACCCTGCGATGTGGCAGCGCCTCATTTTTTGCGCCCTGCAGCATGACGATCGCCCAGTTCCATGCCCTGTGGCATGGTGGTGTCCATTTTGCGCCTTTGCATGGCGGTGGCGTTTTCATACCCTGTGGCATGGCGGCAGCCCATTTTCACATCCCGAGGCACAGCAGCGGCCCATTTTCGCACCCCAAGACACAGCGGAGGCCCGTTTTTGCACCCCGGGGCGCAGCGTCCTGTTTTTGCACCCTGTGGCCGCGGCGCTAGCACAAGTGAGGGGGTGTGCGTACAGACACACACACACTGGCCAGCCTGTCCTACGGCCCAGTGGCCAGTAGGCCACAGCCCACTACTGGGTCACAGCCCGCAGGTTGGGGACCCCTGCTATAACTGATAAATCATCACATTGCCCGGGATATTGCTAGGAGTTGTAATTCAACATTATCTGAAAATGTGAGAGCCTGCATCTAGTTCTGCCTCTGCCACCTGGCAAGAAAGAAACTTGCATATGGATATCTCCCATCCAACCACACATGGACAAACTGAAAATCTTCATAGCTAATGAAAAACTACCCAGAGATTGGAGAATATTGATGGTGGTTCTCCATTTTCCTAAGAAAGGGTTGCTGTTGAGTAAGGCATCAGGAAAAATGTCTCAAACCAAGGCTGGAACATTTGATCATTTGTGTTTTATCTCCAGAATTTTAACATATCAGTCAGGCTAAATTTTGCAACTCGAGGATATCCTTTAAATTTGTCGGAACATTGTTGTTAAACCTAGAAGCAGTGCCTACCCAGTTTCCCACAAATTAATCACACACTGTAAAAACTTTACATTTGATTCAGCCACTCAGTTTATTCACATTATTTGGAAAAGCTGCTGAAATATTTTGCCCTATTTTCAAATCTACTTCCAAAAACCAAATCGCCAGCCCCTTTTTGACAATACTCACTGTGTTAACTCAACACTGTGAATCACACATTAGCCAACTCCATTTTAATCTAGTGCTGGGCTTCTCAAAGTGTGTGATCCTTCAACTTTCTAAAGTGATAAATAAATCTGTGTGACACTCCCTTCATAAACACAATTAAATAATTACTAAAATTCTGAATAGAAGTAATGATTGAAACTGGGATGGGGTGGAGATTTTTGACAGCGGGCTAGAACCAGGGGTTTAGCCATTTCTCAAACTTCAGTTTAGACTTTTTTCCCTACTTTACCTATGAGCTCACTTTACACAAACAATGGAAGCACATTTTGCTAGTGCCTTGTTTTGCCTATACAACTTAAAAAATTGTAAGCACCAGAAGTTGTGTAAAGCCCCTTTCCCCCAGAGTTTCATCACTCATAATTTGAGAATCCATCATCTAACATGTTATGTGAATTCAAAAACTGGGTTGAATAAACTGCAAATTAACCATGGATAGACATTTACCACAAAACCATTCTCTGCCTATACTTAATTCAGATTGCCAGGTGCTCCCTGTTTCTGATTATACTGAAACCCATGCTGGTACAAAAAGAAAAATGGAAAGTGTGGGTAATATCCGGGCTTACTGAAAAAAAGATCATACATTTGTTAGAATTAATTGATGTTTAATTCATTTCTGCTGGTCTATTCAAACTAGGATTCTGTTGCTTTTCACCTAAAACTTTCTTTCATTCTTTTCAGTCTAGCCTTAATTGCTTCCCAGTGACTACAAGACATCACTTCTCAGATGATTATCAAACATTGCTGGCGAGAAATAGCATTTTGCAGTATGGGAGACAGAAAAAAATGGCAGAAAAGTCAGACCACAAATTTCTCATATCTGTCTTGCTAAAAGAATAATAGCCTGCTTAAAACATTAGTGGCTTTTCTGTTTAATCTGCATATATTGACAGTAACTCAAACTTGTATTATTGCATCAACTCTAATTCTACAGCCATTAAATTGCTCTACAATCTACATCAATTATTGTTGATTTTAAAAAAATTAAGAACTATCTGGAAAATTGTGTTGAATTCTCACAGTCCAAAGAGCTGAAAACAAAATACAATAGTTGTCATCTGGTTTCACATCCTGTTGATTCATGTTTGGTCTGTAACTCTGAGCTAAGAAAGCCACATATTCAGCTTGGAACAGTTAGTATCTTTGCTCTTTGGGAAATTCCTTGGAATCTTTGAGCTGGGATATTCACTAGAAAAGATCAAAGGAAGGCACAGAGAGAAGAGGGTGCAGGATGAACACAATAGAATCACACCTGCATTTTGACTTTTGACCTTCTAAATAGCCTTGAGCTTTCTACCTCAAGAAATCAAAAGAAAGGCAAATATGAAAATGCACCAAAGAAAAGGGTGGGGAACTGTTAGTGACTACTGCTCATTAGAACTTGGGAATACTATTACCCTGATCAGGCCCAGAATTAGGCTAGTTTCCAATCATTATTTGACTAGCATATCGACTCTTTAAATAAGTCACATGTGAGTGGATCAAAATTCACATAACACCTTAGGAAAAACATGAAGCATTACTGAAATCAACACAATGTATTTGTGTTGTAGTTCCATGTACAAAAACCAGTTGATTTACACACACCATTTGTACTTCACAATATGAGGATCTTGCGCTCTACCTTCCTTACTGGAAGTTTTATATTATTAGTACCTTTGAATATCATAACTGATTATGAAAATTCTTCTCTTTCAAAAATTTGCTGAGTATGTATTGTGGGAGCAGTGAGGGGGACAGGTTTTTTTTTTTTTAAAAAACTATGTTTTTAAGATCCATGTTGAGTCAATTATGCTGTATTATCTTGTTCTAATTTTGTAGGATGAGCAAGTCCATCACATCAGAAAGACAATTATGAGCTCTATCTAACTCTTTGTTTATTACAATTTCTAGAAAGCAGACCTGATAAAAAGCAGTCCAAAAGATCTTTGATTTAATTGTTGCTATCTCTCCCAACACCTGGAAAAATCGATGCCTGAAATTTGGAAGACATGCTGCTACTTAGAAACAACACTACTAGGTTAGATCTAAGTGATCTGAAGTCATCATCTGAAGTCATTCATTATATCGAACAGTCACTTGCTTTGAATAGCTGAAGGTCTCTTTCATAAGTAATTTTGAACTCAAAACGTGAGCTGCTGAGAAATATTGTTTTTTTTGGGGGGGGGGGAAACGTCAGCCCTTTATGTTCTTTCATTCTAAGAAAGTAAAAAAATAGTAAGTTCTTTTTCATTTTTTTAAATACTTTTAAGACAATTTTTTTTAAAAAAGCCACCTAGGGGGAATAGACCAATTTAACATTAGAATTCTGTTATGTATCACTTTGGAACAATGAATCAAAAATAGGAATATCCAGGATGGGAGTGGGGGAAAGTGTCAAAAAAGATGACATCTATGCCATCAAAACCCAGCCCCCTTTTTATGTACATTGAGTGGGTGGCACACATAAAAAGGGGTGAGGTTTTGATTACATGGCCACAACATTATCTTGACTTTTTTTTCAACCCTTTGTCCCATCTTCTAGACACACTGCTCCAGGTGACAAAGTCAAGACCATCTACTGAATTCTCTTGAACAAAAACAGAAAGTCCATAAATACCATTTAGATAGATATATAAAGATTTTTTTAAAAGTCAGAATGCCATTGTATAATGAAAGATGGAAGGAAATGATTATGGTTTGTGCAGAAAAGCAAAAGGATAAAGAGTATGGCTAAAAAGATGATCCTTAAACAGAGGGGGGGGGGGAAGGGCTACAGTTTATGTAGCACATGATTATTTAATGTGTGGCCCTTCAGATTTTATTGAATTCCTCCTCCTATCAATCCTAGCTGGCATTGGCAATAGTTAGGATGATGGGTCATAGACTCTGTGCCTGTGCAGTGAACTCATGAACAGCCAATAAAGTTTAACTGAATTAGGTAGAACAAATTTACCCACTGCAAAAGTCCTGTAGAACACTTCAATTTTCTACTTGTAGAGACATATATGGTCTCATGATAAATGCTTCTCCATGAAATATCTCTTCATTTCAGAAACTAGGACAGAGTTCCCCAAAGCAGTCAATATCGACCCCTAAGGGTCAATGGGATTATCCAAGGAGATGATAAATGACTAGGGGTAAAAAACGATGTCAAGTAAATATCTGTGGGTCAATAGGTGGTCCCTAAATGATGAAAGGTCAGCTGGGGTCAGTTAATCTTTTGGGATTTCTCTGGAGCTCCATATCCTGAAGGTGAAGTGATAGTGGCAAGATGAACAATCCAAACCTGGGCAATATTACCCAAGGTTGGATGGTCAGCCACCAGCAAGCGTGGCCTTGAATTGTCTCTATAATTGTTGTTATTGTTACTTGTAGAGATATTAATTAAAGTACACATAGTCTTGACTGTTGACCACAACTGGGACTGGAATTTCTGTTCCTAAGTTATGTAGTCACAACGTATAATGTCATGTGATGACATTGTTTTGTGATGGCAACTTAAGCACTCCCCACTGCCAAATGAATTCCATTGGTTGCTAGCTGTGGACCAATCCCAATCCAAGTGATTGCCCATACCCACATTGGAACTGGTCACTGAAAAGAGAACCACTCTAAAACAATAGCCTCCACTCCCAGGCCTTGTAGCCAGTGGATATCAGGGTTAAAGCCATCAGGAAGACCAGCAAGACAGCCCTCTATACATCCCATTAGTCAACAGTGACTAATGTGGTTTCAGATATAAACTCAGGCCTGACTCTTGACTTGTTTTAAATTATTTTGAGTCTAGTTAATCCATTTCATTCAGGTCCCTTTATGACCATCTTCCCTAAAAGGGAAGATTTATACTAGTCAACAATTATCTAAAGTCGCTGGATTGACTGAAGGATTCTTGAAGAGGTGATATACTAACACCTCTTTTAAAATGAGAGACACTGCTTTATTACTGAAGGATGCATTTTCCACTACCCACACTTAGTTTCTTGTCACTTCCCTAGCCACTTTCACCAACCGGGTAGGGCAGAAATCTTATCGATAGATTAGACAGAGCTAATAGCACACAGGACCCTTCATGCTTCCTCAGTTGCAAATAATTCCAAAAGACAAAGGTCCTGGCATCTCAGGTGCATTTACCCAGTCAGGGTCCAACTCCAGCAACATTCTAGAACAGGGGTAGGCAACCTTGGCTCTTTTATGACTCGTGGACTTCAACTCCCAGAATTCCTGAGCCAGCCATGCTGAGGGAAAAGGGAGAGGTTGCCATGCTGAGCCATGCTGGCTCAGGAATTCTGGGAGTTGAAGTCCACGAGTCATAAAAGAGCCACGGTTGCCTAACCCTGTTCTAGAATTTTAAGGTTCTTAAAAATAGAAAATTGGCTTTGTTTGTTTGTTTGTTTGTTTGCCTTTACTCTCTCAAGAAACTTTATCAAATTTTTGTGGGACCATATCTCTTCTACAGCTTAATCTGCTGGAGCACTTCTCTAAGCTAAGGCGCTCTCATGGATCAACGATTAGAGTGAGGCTGCTCCAGGAACAATCCCATCCCGAGACACCACTGATATCTTATTGTAGAAGATGACCAGATACTCAATGCAGTTATCAGCCTGGACTTTCAGAAACTCCCCAAGTGTTCCTTAGAAGCCAACAGGTCCTTTCACTGTGTACAAGACCAGATCCATTTTATCCTTTCTCTGTGTGGAGGTTCATTAGTGTCACTTAACTCCTTAGAAAAAAAAGAGAGATTATGAGGAATACCAGGGGTACTTTTTCTTCTCCCAGGGGAACTTTTTCCTGTCTCAGTTTCTTAGCCCCAACCCCAGCGCCTGCCATTTATTAGTTGGGCAACTTAAAGGGTAGCTAAAGCTGCCACTCTGAGCTTCAGTCTAAACTTGGCCCACTTCTCCCAATTTCATCTTAAAGTGAGTGGGGTGTCTTTGTTATGTTTTTTGGTGCCTTCAAGTCAGTCTTGACTCCTGAGGATGACTGGACAAGACCCTGCAGTTTTCTTGGAAACCTTTCAAAAACAGTTTGGCGTTGCCTGCTTCCTAAGGCTAAGAGATAGTGACTGGCCCCAAGTCACCCAGCTAGCTTTGTACCTAAGGTGGGACTAGAACTTACAGTCTCCTGGTTTCTAGCCTGGTGCCTTAACTCAGTGGTCCCCAACCTTTGTGGCTTGGCAGCCCGGCTGGGAGAGAGGAGAGGGGGACCGGGTCATGTGAGCGGCAGGCCAGCATGCCGCTCAAACTCGCACAAATGGAGGCTGGTGCACACATGCATGCACACACAGCTCGACTAGTTGAGCTGCGCGTGCAAGCGTGTGTGTGCCAGCCCGCACTCGTGTGAGGTGAGCTGTGTGCGTGTGCTGACCCACCACTCACGTGGCCCAATTGTGAATAGGCCATGGCCCAGTAGTGGGCCACTGCCTAGCCTTTGGGGACCCATACCTTAACCACTTCACCAAAGTGACTGCTTGGTTTTCCTGCCATTAAATGGTAGGTCATGGGAGATAAAATATAGCCAAGAAACTCCACTAAACTCTTTCCTCAGCCCATAACAAATAAGTACAGATAAAACTATTAGTACCAAAAACTATTTGGTACTATGACAGAAAAGGGATTGGTAATGGAACAGCACACTTTACGGTGACATGCTTCTCTACTATTCCAAGAATTTGTGGAAACACTTTAATTTGGCCATTTGGAAGAGCACAAAAGAGATGATCTAGGCACCTTTCACGTGTGCTGTGAGTTTTAAGGAGTTTGAGCATAGAGGGGAGAAAACCCAAAATAAATTAACCTACTTTCCTCAAGTTTGTATACTCCTGATATGTTCTATGATATATCCAGAATTCATCCGATTGTATAAGGCAAAATTAGCACAACGAGGAGATAACCTCTAAACAGAAAAGGGTTTCTTTCATGGTACTGTTCTTTCACTTTTTTTTCCAAAGCATAATTCTTTCACATCTATCACTTTCCCCTTCAGTTGTTATCTATTGGCTTTCCCTTTTGCTAAGAAGACCTGCTGATGATTACAGATAAATACTCATACTAGATGAACAATTATTACTCATCTAGATGTACTTTCTCCTCCAATTTTTTCCCTCTGTCCCACTCTCACTTTGCAACGAAGCAGCAGCAGCTCAGGATCCCAATACCATTTTTTCTGCCAATACCCAATTTGTTTCCTTTTCCATGCCAAATGTATTCCCTTGGGAAGTAATCTTAGGAAATTCAGTGGTCTTTGCTTTCTTAGTAAACATGTTAAGAATTTCAACTTTCACTGATCAACATCCCATGAGGGATGAGAGATTAAAAATAATGGCTAAGTAAGCCTTCTCAACAAATTAGAGGA
Source organism: Protobothrops mucrosquamatus (assembly GCF_001527695.2). Lineage (NCBI taxonomy): Eukaryota > Metazoa > Chordata > Lepidosauria > Squamata > Viperidae > Protobothrops > Protobothrops mucrosquamatus. The sequence goes on from NW_015387317.1 coordinate 54,770, forward strand.
ACATTTCTCTCTCTCTCTCCCCCCCCCCCTCTCATAAATTCTGTTACTATAATCTGTGAATCTAGACCACAGTATATAGAAACTGAGAGCAAATTTATTACTGGCAAGAAATCATAGACTCTTTGCAAGAGACTCAAATAAGAGGACTACAGAAGAACAGAAACGATCAGTCAGAAATGCTTCTCCAGCAGTTATATTAATTATAAATTGACAGCCTATTTTATATACCAAAAAAACCAGTTTCTGTTATGCAAGTATAGAAGTAAATCAGACACCAATTGCAATCTCATACATTTGACCTGGGAATCTCTGCTTACTTTTTGTTGCAGCTCCACTGTCGTCTGCTGTGGCTTCTATTGTTATTTCCATGTAATATGGGCCCTTGGTAAGAAAAATCCCAGATACTCAATGCAGCTGCATAGTAAATGTATGTTGCCAGGTCCTTTCATAACACACCCAACTAAGTCTCATAACACACCCAACCTGATCTCAGAATGCTAAACAGAGTTAAATAGTGGCTGCAAGGGGGAATATTTTATAAAGCATATGTATATCCATTTTCCACAACTAGGAGTATTGCTTTCAAAAGGCTTGATTACAATTCCTATCAAACCTAGTCAGAATGGTCAAAGGCTAAGATTGATAGTAGTCTGAAATATCTGAAGGGTGCCATGTTGGGAAAGTTGATTATATTATGAAAGACAAATGCCATATTTTTGCTCTATTTAATGTAAGTTCAAGCCCTCCTTAGACATGAAAGCCAGTTGGGTGACTTTGGGCCAATCACTCTCTCTCTCTCAGCCCTACTCACCTCACAGGGTTGTTGTTCTGGGGGAAATAGCAGGAGGAAGGTATGTTGGATATGTTCACCGCCTTGAGTTATTTGTAGAAGAATAAAGGCAGGATTAAAAAAAATAAAACAAATATTACATCAATTACTTCATGGAAAAGTTTGAGACATTTCTTGAGAGGGTCCATGACGTCAAATAAATATTTCAACATTTCTCAGTTTTAATATCTCATACAGTACATATCAATAGATATAACCCACTTGAACCAAAGCTCTTTGGGATCCTCTGTCATTTCTAAGAATGTAAAAGGATCCTGAAATCAAAATGTTTCAAGAACTGTTGATTTGGGCCATCTTCCTGCTTTACCTGCTCTGGACTTCAGCTCTTACGGTATAATTTTTAATGACTGTGTTTTAGACACGTTTGTGTGATAGGATGCAACCATTTGGTTCACCACACTGCAAAGCTACGATTACTTTAAAAGGGAATATTTGAAGAGTTTGGAATGTAACATTTGTTTAGATTTCATGTTTTTCTTCCACTTATATCAGTTCAGAAGGAGAGGAGGAAAAATGGGGGGGGGAGATAAAATGATACCCATGTTGGGTAATGTAATTGAAGCACCTAAATTAAAATGCAACTTATCTGTGATGGATTGTGCACCTGGAGCATTAGTGGATAGGAGGTTTGGCAACTCAGAGGTTTCCCAGAGAGACACTTGGATTAAGAGACTGCACAGTCCAGACAGACCTGGGGGAGGGAGGGGGGAAGAGGTTTGGGTTAAAAGGTTATAGCTTTAGTTTGGCCAGATTTGTCCATGAGTTAACAGAAATAAAGAATTTGACTCATCTTTGGACTTGGGCCTGACAAAATATTTTCTTGATAAAACTCTTTAGTTCAGAGAAATGCCTTTCTATATGAGAACATAATGTACTATTCCTCTCATCTTATGTATTCAATGTTCAACTTATTGGAAGAAGTGAACAGGGGGGACCTTAATAAGGAAAATGATCGTATTTTGGGGCTGGGGGCATACATGTAATTCTGAGACACGCTTGCCAAAGCTTTAGCACGAGAGAATGGCCTTTCCCCAAAATGGCTGCTACACCTGGCACAGCCAGGCACAAGCAAACTAGATGCACAAGATTCTCCCTGTCACCTCAATCGGACTGAAAAGCATGACCTCAAATAAAAATAATCCTAAAGGCTAGTCATTTGTTTTGCAGCATGCTATCTTTAGGTATTTAATAAGTTTCAAGGGTTTTTTTTTTAAAAAAAACCTTGAAACTTAATTTTAAAGGTGGAGCAATGGAGGTATGTGGATGCACATGAATTTCCACAGGTATCAAGTTGCCTGCCCTTGTCTGAATATAATATGTGAGGTCCATGTCATAACTCCTGCTAATTCTGGAAAATTTGTGTCAGCTTTGGTTTTGCAGAAGCAGTCGTAAACCATGGGTGTCCAACATTTTACCTTGCCTGGGCCACACTGAGTGAAGAGGAATGCTCTTGGGCCACATATAAAATACATAATATAGTTAACATACATAAATCACATAATAATATTACATGTTTTTTATATTGTTGGGTCACATTACTAGCTATCCAGGGATACACGCTGCCTGTGGGCCGTGGGTTGGACACATCTGAGCTAAACATTCAAGGCATGTGATAACGAAGATGGATGAGTTTCATTGACCTGTAATTTATTTACTGTTTAACTCCCTGAAATGTTGGGTACTTCTAGCTACTTTGAACTACAATATTCAATTTCTGTCTTTAGACCAAAGAATTTCTAGCTGGGTAATCACATAACGTAGAGCCTAACTGTGCCTCCTTTATCTAGACAAAACATCCAAAGAGACATAGCTACCAACCTTTCTTGAAAAGTTTCAAAGTGAAGGAGGCAGAAGTGTTAGGTATGTTTCCCACCTTGAGTTGTATATAAAAAGGCAAGATGAAATATCAAGAACAATAATAATACAGGCCCAGTCTAGTCTTGCAGCAAAAAGAGGTGGGAGGATTCTCCAGAAGTGATGGGACAGATTGTATCACTTCAGAAAGGTCACCAAATTTTGCAGCACACTATTAAATACTTAGAAGTAGAAAATGCACAAGAGTAGGCTGGACTTGACCTAATTTTTCTGAAGCACTTTCTTTCAACCAGAAAGAACTGTGCTTATTTTTAAACGCAGAAGGATATTTTTAAACGATACTTTGCCTACTATCTGAAGCAATAATACCACCATGTCAGGATTTTACCAACAATTCTTTTGCTGAATGACCAATCCTAACATATAAAAAAACACAGGAAGCTCATTACACTGTAGATATGTTCAAACCGGGCTCCAATATTTGGAATTAATCTTATGTAACAAGGGAAGACACCTAACAGAAAGAAGGCTCATGGTTAGACTTCAGTACAATAGACTTTTCATGCAAAGGGCCCAATCTCTATTGGGATTTACATCATTTGTGCCCAGACACAAATTACATCATTTGTTTCAATTTACATCTTTGCACATACGTCATCACACAAATGATGCAAAAAACCCCAAAACACAAATGAGACGATATGCTTCATTTGCATGATGACATCATCATGCAAATAACATAAAGCACTGCAAAATTAATGTATGCTCCTAAATACCAGCTCCCCCTATCCTTATTAATCTATTAGTATGAGACTTTACTGTGTGCCTGTCTTTTTTCATTAGATGATGCACCCAATTCAGTTTGGAGAGGGTTCACTGAGGATCAAGAAGTTCATTGTCCCACACAGATTACACTTTGGATTGTTCCTCATGACTGAGTTAAAAATGCTACTCATAGGCCCTTAAGCTGGAAAAAAACCTCTTTAACTTTAACAGCAAAACATTTGCTGTCCCTACACTGATCCCAATCTTGCAATAGTTTTAATTTCTTAATTAACTTTGAATTTACTTTATCATGGCACCCTTAAGGGGTAGCAAAGCAGACTACAGTAGGGTCCCATTCAGCAGGCTGAATAAGAACAATCAGTCAGGGAGTTTGTTGTAGTCTTAGACCAGTACAAAAAGCATGTCCATAAGTGATCTGTAAGCAAAGCTAACAAGCGAAGCTAGATGGAATTTCCACATGTTAAGTAAGATAAAAAACACCCCTGATTAGCCTACGAACACAAAACGTTAAATATGACCCAACTGTGCTACTGCTACTGTCAATCACTGTGATTGGGTGAAATAGAGTTCAGAGAAGGAGAGATTTCTCCCTTTCCACCTATCCAATACCATTTATACAAGGAGGGAAGCATCCTAGAACCCAAGGAGAGAAGCAACCTAGAACTCAAGGAAAGAAGCAACCTAGAACTAAGGAGAAACTTCCTGACAGTTAGAACAATTAACCAGTGGAACAACCTGCCTCCAGAAGCGGTGAATGCTCCAACACTGGAAGTTTTTAAGAAGAGACTGGACAGCCATTTGTCCGAAATGGTATAGGGTTTCCTGCCTGAACAGGGGATTGGACTAGATGACCTCCAAGATCCCTTCCAACTTTATTATTATTATTATTATTATTATTATTATTATTATTATTATTATTATTATTATTATTATTATTATTATCATCATCATCATTATTATTATAGCTACCAACCCATAGTTTCTCTATACCTGCTTCCCGTTAATCCTACGCTTTCAAAACAAAGACCCGCTTTTCATTAAGTAATGCTGATAACTTTAGTGGTTAATACTGGTTCTAATCAGAAGTTTGTTCCTTTATTTTAAAAAGGAGAGAATTAGCCTGGCTACAGGTTTTTAAAAAGTATTGTTTCTAGGAGATATATTCTTAACTGCTGGGCAGTACAAGGAGTCAAACACAAGTTTGTCAAGAAGAGAAAGAGGAAAAATAAATGAGATTTGTAGTGGATTTAAAATAGCATATGAAACGGGGAGAGAAATTTATGATGTGATCACCGGTACAAACTAATGTATATAGCTTTGTTGAGGAGTGCAAGAATCACAGTATAGCAAACCACATTGATTAATAGATTCAGTGTCGATAAACAGTCACACTTTAGCATCATAAGCAGGGGCGACATCTTCTGGGAAATTCAATAAATGCTCTAAAGCCTCAAGCTTGGCTACAAGAACACACATAAAGATTTTGTTGGACAGGTTCCAGTCAAGCTTACAATTCGCGCTATATTAAACACTGTGTTGGAATAACAAATCGATAAATAATGGATAATATTTATTTGTAAGTAAGTTCCACTGTGTTTAAGGAAGACTTGGTTAAGTTCACTCATTGGAGTGCAGACATAGGAATGACTCTACTTCTGTTTCTCTCCTCATTTTGACAAACAGCAACTTAGTAAAATGGGATCTATATGATCAACATTGTAGTGTGCTGATGAAGCAAATGACTCACTCATTGGCAAAGCATCAGGAAGAAAAATAGCACATTTCTTGGACATTTGGTAATAGAAGTGGATTACACTCCAAAAGGTATCTAATTAGAAGGAAGAATCCCAGGGCAGTGATTCATTCAGGGATGCTATAGGCAGCCTATAATAGAGCTGTCCCTCACCCCACCCCACCCCCCATATAGGCTGATTGGAAAGCATTAAGATAATGAATTGTTCAGATACTACAAAAAAAAACAAAACTCCAGCTTCTCTGTAGGGAGATGCTTTAGACTTCGTGGGAACTTTTAATGATTAATGCTAGCCCACATACTATTGGCTGTTCTCTTACATCATTGATCTGTGTCTCAGTGCATAGTTTGGGAATGATTGGGCTAACCCAGTGATGGCGAACCTTTTAGAGACTGAGTGCCCAAATTGCAACCCAAAACCCACTTATGCATCGTCGAGTGCCGGGTGAGTGTGGCCCATTGGCTGGGTGTGGCCAATTGGGTGGGCATGGCCAATTGGGTGGGCATGACTGCAGTGGTAACGGAAGACTGGGTGGGACTAAAAAATTCAATCAATCAATTCCAACTTTGCAAGAACTTTTTTTTTTCCCACGAGAAGTTGAAATTGACTGATTGAACCTTTTTTTTTTTTTTTTGCACATGGCGGCGGAGGCCTAAAGCAAAAAGGGTTTATAAAACCCAGCTGAAGGCCTAGGACTGGGGTGACGACGCACATGCCCACAGAGAGGGCTCTGAGTGCCACCTCTGGCACCCGTGCCATAGGTTCGCCACCACTGGGCTAACCTAATACATTCGGTCCAAAACTGGATGGAAAATGAGTGACTCTTGGTTTTTCTGCCTCTAAATCCAATTCCTTTTCCAAACTTAGGGCAAAAAACCCAAGAATCTTTCTTTTTCTGTTCTGCAAGTGATAACAGGTTATATATTACAGCAGGGGTAGTCAACCTTGGCTCTTTTATGACTCGTGGACTTCAACTCCCAGAATTCCTGAGCCAGCTTAGCTTTGATCGCTGGCTCAGGAATTCTGGGAGTTGAAGTCCACGAGTCATAAAAGAGCCAAGGTTGACTACCCCTGTATTACAGTAATCTCTAATTCCAGGTCACTGTTGAACAATCAGAGTCTATTACATCCATATTCATTCTGATTGATATTGTATCCAAAATCTTAACTATTCCTGCATACAAATATATGTAATAATAACTTTTTCTTTCTCTTAAAAAGAAATTGAACACTGGCAGTAATCCGGTCTTTCTTTTGTGCACGTTTGCCAATATTAATTTAAATCATTTTCTTCCCTTTAAACATTTTCCTGGACAGGTAACAAAAATCCAAAATGAAATATATAAAAACAACCTTTATCCGGGATTGAAACATTCTGAAAAGCCGGTAGCGATGGCTGTGGTGCTGGAGGGGTTTGTTAAATTGTTCTGTTTATTTTATTTTAGTCAGAATAGTTCCATTCCTCAAACTTAAAAGATTAACAACAACAAAAATCCTGCGGTTCCTTAAAGACTAACAAATTTATTATCAAATAGATAATAAACACTTTAGTGCATCATGCATACACCTTTTCAGTCGCGAGGCTGCTGCAAATCACTAATGCAGCTATCTTTCTGAAAATTAAAAACTAATAAATGTATTATAGCATGAGCTTTTGGGAATTTAATCATGTCATCGGTTATATGCATGTTTAGTTCGTCTGCTATATTTGTTTGTTGTCCAAGAACAAATACTGATTAGTTTTTTTTTCTTATTTATCCTCTTGAGCTGATTCTTCCTTCTTAGGAGGAAAGAAATGGCCCATAAAATGGGTGGGGTACATTTCTAATCCAATGTGCCTCTCCCGATTGTTTTTTCTTCCTTCTAAAAAGGTGCAAAGTGTCCAAAGCAAGACAGAGATCTGTTCAAAAATGTCAAGACATTGCTAAGCAAAGGAAAGTCAGTATCTCAAAAGAGATGCCAGTACAGGAACTCCCAGGCAGATGATCCCAGCGATCAAAGCAATGCCAGCTGCTGGCAATATCTCTTTAAATACCTGAAAAGCTTCTCTGTTTTTATGTGGATACGCCATAGTGTCTGAAATCAGTTGCTCTTAGTTACTGAAAGGCACAATTCACAGGAGCATTTTTGAGGAGCTTAAATGGGCCTGCCTCTTTCTTTCCTTCTAAGACATATGGCAATCCTCTCTCCTCCCATGGATACTTTATCCGACCCACAGAAAAGTTGATAATGGCCATACCAATCAATATTTTCCTTCATGTTGCAAAAGGGAAGTGTGCTCCCCTTTTAGATATTTGGGTGAAGACCATCTTTGGAGCAAAAAATAAATAAAATTAAAGTAACCTTTAGTGAGATACTTTGATTTGCTCCATTTCTATCCTTGTTTTGCTACTTTTCTTCTTTTTAAAACCACAATCCAAAATGAAAGACTAAAGTAATGTGAATTACTAACACACAGGCCTGTATCCCCAACTAGTGTTTCCCTACACGTTGGACTTCAAATCTCAGAATTCTTGGCCAACATTTCTGAGGGTTCTGCCAGAACTCAGAACATTCTTGATTTGTTTCAGAACTACTGAAAATGTGACCTAGTATACTGCAAAGGAGAGAACAACTATTTCACGCAGACTTTAACTAAAGCTTTTATTTCAGAATGGCCAAATCTAACAAACATTATTATATTAGTCAGCGACAAATTTGCTGCCATAAATGCCAGCACAGCAAAGCTTGTTTGGCTCAAACTGAGCATTGTCCATAACAATCATTAATGCCATCTTAAGTATTTAGCTACAGCACAGTCTTTCATCTCCTACTCAATGAAATGTTTTGGCAACGGTAGCTGTTAAGGCTACGCTAAAGAGCATTTGCTTTATAGAAGTTCTCAGCAACTCCAGCAACTCCATTTCCAGGTGCCCAAAGACAGTTGCATTTGAGAGCCATCCTGTGATTAGAGAGCACATGACTAGAGAGATCAATGGCCTGATTTTACAAGGCAACTCCATGACAACCTCATAGATTAAAATGACTTAATGGTTAGTTGAGATCAGTGGAGTAACTGCAATTCCCCCCCCCCCCAATAATCTGGTTTGGCAGATTGTAATAAAGAACTACTATGTACCACGGTCCCTGGATCACCATCAGCCAATTACGTTGTAAGGATATTACCAGTTTATATAGATTTTAGACCATTCGGTCAACCAAATATTAAGCCCAACGTCATTTTTTCAGTCAACTGAAAAAATCAAGAATTAATTTGTTTGAGAGCTAGGCTGAACCAGAACAATAGGCTGAAATCTTTTGGTTTACACTAGCCATTGACTTTCAGATTCACTTCCATTTCTGCAATGTGAGAAAATAAAATGGACCTATATAGCTACTGTATTAGAGAGATTATAAGCTTAATATAACTGGTATTACTTAATGCTACCTTAGATGGACAAAAATAGTTTTTGCTATGAAAGAAGGTGTTTTAGCCAAATGAATCAACTATGCAGTCCCCTTATAATTAACATAATCCTATTTAATAACTGAAAAAACTTCCTGAACACTTTATGTGGCAGCTAGCAAGAATCACATTATTTTAAAATGTGTGTGTGTTTCCATGTGTGTATGTATTTAGCTGATTTTCAGTTTTTTTTCAGCAATTGACTAAGTCCCAATAGTTCTAATAATCTTTTTGTTCAACAAAGCAAATAAAAATTTTTCTCCCTTGGAACACCTAAGAAATGTCACTATTTTGCCTCTAGTTTTCATTTTTCCAAGATTACACATTTAAGCCTTGAAGGAAGGGAAGTCTGTATCTAGATTTTTTTTTTTAATGTGAAACATAACCTTACTATTGCACCTATTTCCAGTCTATATTACTCAATTCTTTTTTTAAAAAAAAGAAAACCAAACTTCAAAGAAATTGCCATTAAAAAACCCCTCTGTGCTTGATGCTGGTTTTATTTTCCAGTCAATTCTTAGTCCCATTTTTAATTTAAAAAGATTACTATCTACTTAACTCTTTCAAATCTTCAAACTTTACACTTTTACATTACATCAGCTCTTAGCCTTTAGTATTTTGTTTTTACAGTTAAAAACAAGGCTGTAAACAGAACAGCTAAACGAGAGGAAGAAAATATCCGTAGCCAGTAAAATCTGAAAATAGCCCTGAACTAGGATTTTTGTCCTCAGATGAAACCTAAATATTTGTGAATACAGTGGTTGAGAAGTCGGTTTTCTCCAGTAGGTTTTTTTTTAACTACTCTCTCCAGAAGCAGGGGTGTGGTGATATTTCAGAATGAAATACGTTTTTCTAGATACAACATTTCTCTTTCAAAATCAGATTGGAGAAACATTTGCAATTTCTCTAATCAATGGGAAGGGGGGTAGGAGGAGGAAGAGAGTTATAGTACACATCCATCACATTAGGAAATTGAATAATTGTTTTAAAAAGAAAAATAAAAGTCTGCCTTCAGGACAAACTAAATACAGATGACACTCAGGCAGCTCAGAAAGGAGACCTCTCAAACATCAAACGGACTTTTTTTTTAAGAAAAAAGTTGGGACGAAACAACCTTGATCAGCCTGCTAACCTTTGATACAGCCTCTTCAAAGTTGTCCACATTCCCCCAGCCTTAAATTGCAGCTTTCCTACTTCTGAAATGGAAAAGCCTGCCTGCCGTGGTTCTTTTCTTTTCTTTTCTTTAAAAAAAAAACAGAATAGGAGGAAAGGAGAAGAAGGTAAGTAAAGGAATAGCTGCTTACTTTTCCCAGGTCCTTGAGGTGTGGACTTTACTTCCCCACCTGGTCTGAGGAAGGCTTCAGATTGCTTCAAGTCAAGACTCTCTAGGGCCCCTGATCGCACACAGCAGGAAGGTTACCTCGAGCAGTGGCGTTGCCATCTCTGTCCCAGCCTGAGGGGTTTGCTGCAGGTTTTTTTTTTTAGGAGGAAGGAGAGAGACAAGCAAAAAAAAAGAGAAGAGAACGGGTTGGTCTGTAGTTAGAAGAGACTGGGGGGGGGGAGAGAGAGAGAGAGCTCCTCTGCTTTACAGGATCCACCCTCTAATTACAGCCTGAGAGCCTTTGAGGACCCGCTAGTATCCAATAAAGGAGGAGGGACTGTGGTAGTGGTGGTGGTGGTGGTATGGGGGGGGGGAAACAGTCAACATCTTCAAGAATGAGTGGCTTCTCCTATCCCCCCCCCTTCTCAGACTTTGGAGGGTGAAAAAGAGGAGGGGAAGAGGGATAGAAAGAGATTAAAAAGAAGAAAGGAAAAAACAAAGCACAGGAAGGAATAAAAAGGAAGCCAAGGGGGGGGGGAGGAATAGAAATTTAAGAAGGAACTCCCTGGGAGGAAAGGAAAGAAAACAACGTTTCTGTGACACACAGAGAGAGAGAGAGAGAGACATACAAAAACCTTCACAGGCTGGTCCCGTGGCCAGCTGGTACACTGGAAGTTTCAAGATCTAAGGGTGGTAAGGAAGTCGAGTAAGGCAGCTTTAAATCCACAGGGCACCAAGCAAAAATGCCCTTCTTGGAACAAGTGTGAGTTCTGATCTGGAGCCTTTGGACTATAACTCCCCATCCAAGGGTGATAAATGATCAGAAAGCATTAGAGACCTACAGCAACATACGTCCCGTCATTCTCGGAAAGCTCAAGGTGGATTATATGTGAGGGAAGCCGTAATTTTATCCCCTGGGCTGAAGTAGACTGGGCTGGCCCCAAAGTGAGCAACGTAGATACGTGGACAGAACATCATTCGATTTTCTTGTCCAGCACCAAAGCAGGCTTGGTTGAAACTCCTTGTCTGGCTTACTGGAAAGAAACTAAAAAGATATGGCAGGAAAGGATAACATGTGTCTTAGCAGATATTCTTGAACTCCAAGCCCCATCAGCAGTAGCCAGCATGGTGAGGGACGATGGGAGTTGTAGTCCAACCCTATCTGAAAGGTTACATGGCGCTCACCCTGTAAGACATTTTAAAGTGGTCTTCTGAGATTTACTCTAGGATAAGCTACACCTTTCATGGTGTCTATATCTATGTAGGTTCTGGGAGTTGCTTTAAAAGAAAATGACAATTCAGAGATGCTACTGAAACCAATTACATAATCCTGTGCAGATGTGTAGAAAACTAAATCCCCTGTGTTCAGTAGGCTTACTGCCACGTAAGTATGCATAAGATTAAACAAAATATTGAATGGATATTTCTATTGATATAAACCTCTTGTAGCAATAGACTACATGGGTGTTATCTGTCAGTGACAATGTTGAGAAACTGTTTTAGCTGTTTCGCTTAGATTTTACCAAAGTTTCATAAAATATAGAATCCATCAGCATCTCTTCCAAGTTTTCACAGTGCTGCTTCTGTTCCCTCATCCATCTTAAGGATCTAAATCCCTAACTTCCTCTCTCCTGTAGGATTTCTGAGCATCCTGTAGCATTGATCCCTTTGTTCGTGGCCAATGGCAATTCTCCAAGGGAAGAATTAAGGATGGACAGTCCCTGACATAACCTGCTTATAACTGATAGTCCAAGGGACATTCTAGCAACATCCATTGCCTAGGAAAGTTGGACGGGGATATCACTATTAATTGGGCTGCCCCTTAATTGCAGTGAGGATACTTACTTATTATTTGAAAAAGAGGTTAAGAAACATACACAGCTACATACATACATAAATGTAATTTGTTTGGCTCTCTAGCATTCTCGGTCTCTCCAATTTAATTAAGAAAAGAAAGAAATGTTGAGATTTCAAACATCCGAGAAATACTGCTTAGTCAGAAATCCTTCCATTTCTCCTGAGTACATCTTCTCTGTCTCTTAACCACCTGATTAATCTTTGAGCAAAACAAAATGATGGTCTACCATAAAACCTGTTTACAGACAATGGACGACAGCAGTTCTCCAAAGTTTGTCTTAAGGCTGAATTTTCTAAGTCCTTTATTCTAAACTAAAACCAAATCTTTCAAATGAGATATTTACAGAACTAGGACTTTGCAAAGCTGAAAAATGCTTATACACTTCAGATAATTGAAATAGCCGGCTCTATCCCAGTAATTATCCAGTTTAATCATTGCTGTTCACTAGACTACATACAAACAAAATAAAATTCAATGACAAAACATATGGTAAAGAATAATGGATTGCACTGCATAACTGCAGTTAGTCCTTGACTTATAACAGTTCATTTAGTGACCGTTCAAAGTCACAATGGCACTGAAATATGTATGACTGTTTTTCACACTGACAACTGTTGCAGCATCCCCATGGTCATGTCATTAAAATTCAGACGCTTGCCAAATAACTCATATTTGTGAGGTTTGCAGTGTCCCGGGGTCATGTGATCACCTTTTGCGACCTTCTGACAAGCAAAGTCAATGGGGAAGGCAGATTCACTGAACAGCCATGTTATTAATTTAACAACTGTAATGATGCACCTAACAACTGGGACAAGACAGGTTGTAAAATGGGGCAAAGCTCACTTAACAAATGTCTCACTTGCCAACATAAATTTTGGGCTCAATTGTGGTCATAAACTGAGGACTACCTGTAAAGAATATTTGATAAGTGTTAATGGCCTCATACAAATCTATGCAGATACCACAGTCAATAGCAAACATGAACTGACATCCCTCCAGATGCTTTGGATTACACAATTCCCATTATCTCCAGGCAGTATGAAGAAAAGTTGTTATTCAACATCTTTAAATTGCAGTAAGACACAGAATGCTGACCTCAGAGATCTTGGATAAAATTCTGCCAACTATTTTCAATGAGAACATTGCATTCCCCAATATAGTTTAAACTTTAGAGGAATGAAGGAACATGTCTAGAAAAGAGCAAATTGGGAAAGCCCGTTTGGAGAATCTGAGAAGGAACAGCATTGTCCTCACGTGCATTTCGAGACTTTCATCTATGGGACTGCCATCTTACTCACATACTGTAGTTATTTTGCTAGTAAAAAGACACAGAGAAATTTTGCTAGTGAAGTTTCTTCCACCATTTCTGAGGAATTTCACAAAAACCAATAGAAGAGGATATTTGTAGCTCAGGGTTCAACTGTGGATCCTTGGTGCTCTTTGAGCGTGGATGTTTTCTTGCAGACATTTCATTACCCCACTAAGTAACATCTTCAGAGCTAGAAGAGAGTGATGTTTACTCTCTGTTTGTATACAGTGGCTTCCCTGTCAGTGTTTGTGGGAGTGTTGTTTTCTTCTTAGTTGTTCTTTGATTAGGCTATTGTTTCCTATTTGTTTGATTGTTTGTCTGAGTTGGTAGTTCTTTCGTTGGGGTATTATTATTGCTTTATTCTTGATCTGTTGTTATTCTTAGCTTATCTGTTCATTGCTGGTGCAAGCCCCACTCCCTTCTAGCACTGAAGATCTTACCTAGTTAGGTAATGAAACATCTGCAAGAAAATAGTCAAATTCAGAGAGGACCAAACACTCTACAGAATGTCACAATTTCCTATGAGTCATAGTGCAACATCTGAGTTCATTCGAAAGACTCCAGGTATCTCTCATTAAAAATCTTGTAGCAGAATTCCCCAGAGATTTCAGAGGACTTCTGCTAAGTTCCTTTTCAACTAAGATGACCCAAAGTATAAAACAGATTCATACGGTGCAAATTGTTTTAGTCAGACAACTGTTTAAAATGGTGGAAAGCCAACTCAGTTCAAAAGTTGCCAATAGTAGCGCTCTAGAGCTTTGGCATTTCTACTGCTTCAGCATTAGAAGTTATGAGGAAAGATTCAGAAAGCAGCTTCCAGACCTATTATCTTTATCTAGAAGCCAGTGTGTGTGGTATTGGTAATGTAGCATTGAATATATCTATCTTGGAAAAAATATATTTTAGAGGAATAAATTCAAATTAGAAAAAAGTAGATTTTAGTCCAGAAACCACTTTCCTCTAGATAGGTTGTAGAATAGCAGATCTTCTCCTGGATGTGTCAGTCATTTATAGTGGATGATTTATAGCTAGATCAGTTTCTTTCCTACTGCAAATGACTAACAATGAAACGTGTATTTCTCCTCTATTAGAAAATAACTCATGATGTTCACTTGTACATGTGAATGCAGCAGAAAGTTAGGCTCAGTCCCTCGGATGCCATGTTTCATCTGACTCTACTAAGTGGATATTAGAGATTTGTTTGTGTGTCTGTGTGTGTGCCTTCAAGTCTTGGTGACAGTTTGGACCAGGGATAGGCAACCTTGGCTCTTTTATGACTTGTGGACTTCAACTCCCAGAATTCCTGAGCCAGCATGGCTCAGCATGGAAACCTCTCCTTTTTCCCTCAGCATGGCTGGCTCAGGAATTCTGGGAGTTGAAGTCCACAAGTCATAAAAGAGCCAAGGTTGCCTACCCCTGGTTTGGACAAATCCCTCAGTCTTGGGAGATTTCAGAAGTGGTTTGCCATTGCCTCCTTCCTACGGCTGAGAGAGCAGGATTGGCCCAAGGTTACCTAGCTGACTTCATGCCTATAGAAAGACTAAAACTCACAATTTCCCAGCTTCTGGTCTAATGCCTTAACCATTGCACCAAACTGGTTACATCAAACAAAAATATCACAAAGCAAGCCTGAAATCCACCTTCATTTGATATACTGGAATTGAGTTTAGTGTCTAATGGGTAGGAATTGGGGGATTAACTTTATCCCAGGATATGCAAATTATCCCCTTTAACCTTTGCAACAGCCCTTGAGGTAGGCTAGGCTAAAGAAAAGTGACTGAATCCACATAACCCAACAAAGATATATGGTAAACAAGGATTAAAACTGGAATTTGGCCAACAGTAAGGTACCTATCATTGTACATGTTCTCAAAGTTTTGGTATAATCACTATAAACTGTAATGTAATTACTTTGGGGGACAGATTTACTTATTTTATTTATTTAAATTATGTTCTCTTCTTTATTCTCAGATGACCATTCAAATCAGTTAACAACATTAAAATCTTATAATCTAAATTATATTATTTTAACATCAATTCGCAGTTAAAAGCTTAAACAAATTTATGGGTCTTCACATATTTCTAAATGTTGAGAGAAGACCAATGCAACTATGAATTCCATAATTTGGGAAGAATCCAAGGTATTGTCTCCTATAGTATGAGTGAGACAAGGAATATCTTTCAGAAGGGCTACTCTGTCAGATCTTTGTTTTGGACAGGTTCATATTGGGGAGTAATAAACTCACATACTTAGTTAATTAGTTATATCCCACCTTTATTATTTTTATTAATAACTCAAGGCAGCGAAGAGAGTGAACCTAATACTCCCTCTTGTCCTATTTTCCTCACAACATCAACCTTGTTAGGTGAGTTGGGCTGAGAGAAAGTGACTGGCCCAAAGTTACCTAAGGTGGGACTAGAATTCACCGTCTCCTGGTTTCTAAGCCAGTACCTTCATCTACATCAGGGGTCCTCATCCTTGGCAACTTTAAGACTTATGGACTTCAGCTCCCAGAATTCCTCAGCCAGCATGGCTCAGCTTGGAAATCTCTCCCTTTCCCCTCAGCGTGGCTGGCTCAGGAATTCTGGGAGTTGAAGTCCACAAGTCATAAAAGAACCAAGGTTGCCTACCCCTGATCTACATCAAACTGGTTCTATGCCTATAATTTTCAAGGGTCAATATCAATCTTAAGAATTAACGCTGATAACCAGTTAGCAACCAGGGCAGATCTTTCAGTATTTCTAACTTGTTTAGATCTCAGGTGATATCATGGAGAGGTCTAGAACAAGCAGGACTGCACTTTACTTAACCAGCTTCCAG
Organism: Protobothrops mucrosquamatus; assembly: GCF_001527695.2. NCBI lineage: Eukaryota > Metazoa > Chordata > Lepidosauria > Squamata > Viperidae > Protobothrops > Protobothrops mucrosquamatus. The sequence goes on from NW_015387317.1 coordinate 70,729, forward strand.
TGTAGATCATCTACTAAGGCAAAGTAAAACAAGCTCCATATAGTATCTTGGCTGTAAACCTAATTAAAATAAGTCCAAATAATCAGTATCTTCCAGATGTGTCTAGAGCTGATTATTTTTCTGAAAAAAATCATAGAATATGTAGTCAGAGTAATTTCTGCCATTTCAGTGTGAACTAACAGCCATATTAATCTGCCTATGAGAGTTGCTGCATATCAGCATCACCAACCGATATAAAGTTTCTTCCCTCTCATTTTTATGATCACCCTCATCCTCTATGCCTGACATAGGAGACCTTGCTGTGGAGCCAATGAGCCTTCCCTTTGCTTGGATTTTCTCCTTAGTTAGGAAAAGAAAAAGCCACTAATTAAAGATACGGCAGTTCTTGTGGTCATTTGGAGTCTGCGCTTTACTAACATTTGGAAGTGTTTAGTTTTTTGTGCATCTGAAGTTGAAGGGGGAGGGTGGGAGAGAGAACAGTGATTGGTGGAAGAAAAAAAATCAAAGATCACAGTGGCATGTGCTCCTGACCTCAAATTGATTTTCCAGCATGACATTAAAGACCTTAAAACACACACACATACACACATACACACTCACACAAGCCAGAAAGGCAAAAAAAGGGGACTCCCAGCACAGGGAATACATTTACAAAATGAGCTAATGTACAAGGGATATATTCTCTTTAAGTTCTAATCTTTACTGTCAGTACTAATATCACCTTTGCTACTAGAGATCAGGAACTGAAGGTAGGGCCCACTCAATACTTTCCAGAAAGCTTTGATAAAAGGATAGTCTATAATATGGATAGAAAAGGATTGGGTGGGGAAGAGTTTGGGCTCTTCAGCCATTGACAGCTACACATATTTTGGCTGTTTTAGGTATTGTAAGTTAATCCTGTTATTCCTCCACAATCTCTTCTGGTTTTATCCTCACAACAATTCTCTTTGGAAGGTCCAGCTGAACAATGCTAGCTGGTCTCAAGTCCCTGTTGAGTTTCATGGCTCAGCAGAGATTCAAATTCAGACCAACATTGAACAAATCCAATTTCTTCGTTTCTGTATCATACTAAATATAAAAGAATTTTCTCTGTTCAAAGAATTTATGTATTTTCCAGAATGGAATGAGGATTCAAAACTGAAGTTGGAAAGATTGGAGAAATAATGTTTTGATCTGATGTCCCTCTAATCTTGGAAAAGAAGAGAATTAGCGTGTCTATTCCTCAACGGAACAAACCAGCCTCTGTTCAGTTTTAAAAATCACTACGCTCATAAAGCATAGAGTCTATAATAATAGAAGTGCTTTGATAAACATGCGGCTTGTTCCAAGATTAGCATCAAGATTATTACTATACCTCTTAAAAGAGGGCAAGTAGAACATCTCACAATGCTCCTGCGCATCTCACCATTGCTGATATTTCTTTCAGCATAAATCCAGTGGGCAGGGCATGTGGTAGAACTGAACTTGGGGCAGGGGCTGCCATTTGGAGTGGCAACAAGGGAAATTCTGGAACGTAGCATAAGCACTAAAGTCAACGGCTGGGAAGGACAGATTCAGATGAGCACAGAAAAGTCGCTACGTAGCCCAACCTGAAAGAATGCCTTTCCCTTCCCTCTCTCCTCCTTCCACTGAAAGAAGAACCGGTAAACTGGTTCCTCTTCAGATCTATCTGCTCATCGATCTAATAATACATGAAAGCAGCATGAAGAGTAATAATCCTGAAAGCAGTATGAAGAGGGAAGAGTAACAAACAGAGGCTATTCCTAGTTTAAATTGCTCCTTTTTAAAACTGGGCTGATAACATTGCTTACATTAAAGAACCATGATTTCAATTCTAGATTCTAATTACTTTGTTCTGCAATGCAGATCTACTTATGGGCTGCAAGGTACTTTTGAGTAATTGATGCTTCGGGGTGCACAGTTCCTGTTTGCAAGACTTAAGGCATACTTATTGTCCCTTAGAATCCTGCCAAGCCTTCTGTAAAAAGGGGAAAATAGGTCAGATATTAACTCCTGTCACTAGAAGAGTCGTCTGAGTATCAGAAAAAAGTCCACAGGGCATGTGTGTCATGGGCCCACACATTTTTACACTCTTTATCGAAAGTTTAAGAACATATAAGGAACGGTTGCTGGAATTGGGTATATCTAGTTTGATGAAGAGAAGGACGAGGGGGGACATGATAGCAGTGTTCCAATATCTCAGGGGCTGCCATAAAGAAGAGGGAGTCAAGCTATTCTCCAAAGCACCTGAAGGCAGGACAAGAAGCAACGGGTGGAAACTAATCAAGGAGAGAAGCAACCTAGAACTAAGGAGAAACTTACTGACAGTTAGAACAATTAACCAGTGGAACAACCTGCCTCCAGAAGCGGTGAATGCACCAACACTGGAAGTTTTTAAGAAGAGACTGGACAGCCATTTGTCCGAAATGGTGTAGGGTTTCCTGCCTGAGCAGGGGGTTGGACTCGATGACCTCCAAGGTCCCTTCCAACTTTATTATTATTATTATTATTATTATTATTATTATTATTATTATTATTATTATTATTATTATTATTATTATTATTATTANGCAATGTCGGCTGGCGACCCCCAGGGGGAGGGCCTTCTCTGTGGGTGCCCCTACCCTCTGGAATGAACTACCCCCCGAGATTCGGATGATTCCGGATCTCCTTACCTTCCGTCGCGCCCTCAAGACATGGCTCTTTCAGCAAGCGGACCTGACCTAGGGAGGATTTTATACTGGGTTCATTTTTAGGAATTTGGAAGACGCAACTTTAAAATTTGGTTTAATTCGGTTTTACAGGGGGGGATTGTATATATGCTTTTGTTTTAAATATGTTGTGCGCCGCCCTGAGTCCCGCAGGGAGAAGGGCGGCATATAAATTAAATTAAATAAAAATAAAATAAATAAATAAATAAATAAATAATAATAATAATAATAATAATAATAATAATAATAATAATAATAATAATAATAATAATAATAATAATAATAATAATAATAATAATAATAATAATAATAATATATAGCAGCAGGGTATTGGTGTTCCAGAAATGAATGTGTGGTTAATTTTTATTTATAGGTAGTGCACGGTTTCCTCAAAATAAATGGTCTCTGCAGTTACATATACCAATTAGTTTTCTGAAGATGGTTATGCTCTCCACCTAGTGCGGAAGACTCACAGTCACAAGTCAATGGAGGAACACATTTTCATGCCGATGTGCTCAGTTTCTAAGTCTAGGGCTGGAAAAGACCTCTAAAAATTCTAATCTGGGGAATTCTGCCAGAGATTCTGTCCAGTTGAACCATCACACATTGTATAATCGTATGGGGGGGGGGGGAAATGACCCTGGAAGACAAAGCAAAGGGATGCAGCCAAGGCAATAGTAGCCCGCAGCAGGAATGTGAACAGGGCAAGAAGCTTAGAAGGGACTCTCTCTAGTTTCCTGAGCTGTAGAGGGCATGGGGCAGAGCCTGCTTTCAGATTTGTTTATGTGACATTGCAATGAAGTAGAATTAGCCATCTAGCTGTCTTTCTTATTTGGTCTACCTTGCAAGGCTAATATATTGGTTCCTCGTCATTGGGCATGGCTGCTCCCATTCTCGAGAACTTCATATTGAAGAAGACGAGCTTAAATCTTTCTCTGATAATCTTCTGTCGGTAAATAAATATGTATTATTCATGTAGGTCTGACTACATGTGTTGCAGCAGCTCAGGATATGATACAATTTCTTCCACTCAGTTGTTTTAGTATGTTTAACTCAGTGGTCCGCCATTTTTTTTGTCCGCCATTTTTTTTGTTCACCATTTTTCCCCCCTTTTCCGGCGGGTGCCTTACTTCCCTTGGGCTGGGCCAGCTGGTGGTCGGCCTGCTCCGTCTCTGCCGCTTGCCAGCTACGCCTCGGCCAGCGCAGGGGGCGGAACCACGCATGCGCGGCGCTCCCAGGCAGGGAAAGTCCTCGACTTACGACCGGTTGGGTAGTCCTCGACTTATGACCATTTTAGTCCTCGACTTACGACCGGTTTAGTCCTTGACTTACGACCGGTTGGGGTCGCGGCATTAAAAAGGTTGAGAACCACTGGTTTAACTGATGTGCTAATATATTGTTTTTTTAAAAGTCTGAAATGAATGATAAAAAATGACCTACTATGATAAAGCTCAATTAGCAATTAGCCTTGAAATTGTGTGGTACTAATTTCTGTATTAAGTATGCCAAAAATTACTTATCTCATTAATGCAATCCTATCGATTTATCTAACAGAACCTTTTTTCCATAACAAATAATAATCTAAAAATTATAATGCTCTTTCCCCTCCTTTTTTCCTTTTAATTGCCTTTTTTTTCATGCTATGTCAGGAATGGTGGGGTATGGGAATGTATTTTAACTAACATTTGAGGCATCACCAAACAAGGAAAATGTATCATCAAACAGAAGACACTGGTTTTCATAAAATACGCAATAACTGTACTGGTCTTGAACTACATTAAATAAAGATCTATTGACTGATTGATGTGCAATAACTGATATACCTTATGAGGAAGAATAGTGACAAGGCAGCCTGTGTACCTGGTCAGTCGGCTGTCCTTCCCCATCTTTCTTTCATAATTATTTATATTATTCTTTGAAAGAGATTCTGGCAGAGCTTTAAGATATCCTATATATAAAATGCAGGAAAAGTTAAAAAGCCAAAGACATGTTAGAGAAAGGGAAAAATAGATCCTATTCTAGAATGTAGTCCTGAAGCTACAATTTGTGGATCTTTGCTCCAGGACTTTGCAATGAAATAGTAAAAACTCAGAAGAGTTACCACAGCAGATTTAGAGGTTATTAATAGCATCTCAAACAATTTGTGCCGTCAAAAACTCCTGGTATTAAACAACAGATATAAAAGGTTTTAGAAGTTGCTGAAATAGCAAAACTCACAGGATGCTTGCACATTTTTTTAAACAGGCAGAAAATGTGCTCTGTGCTTAATAAAATCATGATCTCATATTATTATATTCTATAAAGACTGGAATTTGGAGAATATAAATAATAAAAATTTCCACAATGCAATATATGCAGCTATTTTGTATCAGTTAAGTGGAATAATATACTTTACTTTTACTACTTTTCCCTACGTAATTGCATTGAGTGAATTTTATTTAATATACATTTTTCTTATATGTAAGAAAAAAAAACAGGCAGAGGATCTATTTTTCATCTACCAATCTGACCTTAGAACAACTACTGTGGCACTGGGACAAATTCAAATTATTTAATTCCCCCTCAATCCTTCCCCATCGCAGCAAGCATCCGTGTAGTGTAATCATCCAAGCAATGGTTTGCAGAAATAAGAGATAGGGATAAAATCTGTTAAGAATGAAAAGCGGACGATGGGCCCTAGAAGCATAGTGGGTACAACAGTAGAGTCAAAACCATCATTTTCATTTCCACAATGCCCTCACATATCATGGGGTATTGTGGGAAGTCAAAATGGCAAACCCAAAGATTAGGCCTCTTTTTTTAATAAAGAGTGCCAGGAAAACTGCAAGTGGTAGGCTTTCATAAGTCTCTGTCTCCAGTCCCATAGTATCTCGTAGGCTTAATAAAGTCAAAGAAGAAGCATTATTTTATAAATCTGACAGTTCTTTGTTCACTTTGATTGACCCATTTGCTGGAAGTGTGCAATTAGCTCCTTGCACTTTAACATAAAAACCATAAACTGATTCAGTTTGAAAGGATATTATTTCTTTTCTTGCTGAGAGCATAAAGACAGATAATGAATATAAGATTCTGTTATGAATTAGAGACCATTTGTAGGAATGGGCTACATGAAGTGCTAGTTAGAGGCAACCACTGCATGGAGCAAATACAGTGAAAACAAGTAGTTATAGCCAGGTGTATAGCACTAGTATTAACGTTACAAAGTGGTACTTATCATTTGGGACATATACTGCTTCTCATTAGTGATTGAGCTGATTCATTATGGTCCAATTTCTAAGGGCACTTATGGATTGATTTTTATAGCAGTCCCACAGTAATTTATGGAGGACCACAAATAGACCATATTGTCTATTTGCAGCTTTCATCTTCTTCTGCTGCTTCTTCCAAATGATATTTACTAGAGAATATCCATAAGAGTGAAAGAATCAGTATTGTTTGGCAGGTAAAGGTAGGACCTATATTTTTGGAGGCATGGTAAATATTCTCTGAGGTGGGGTTAGGTTTTCCACAGGTGTCCTTTTGTCATTTTCATATTTTATGTGTAGTTTGAAAGAAGTGAAAGATTATCTTGTCTCTGCTTTAGACTTAATAAATATAATAATTTAGTTAATGTTAGACTAACATTATTTTTAAAGTCTCACCCCCAAATGATAGGAAGTTATGCTAAATGGTTGTGGTTAAAAGAAGATGACTTTTAAATCTACTTGATTGTTAAAATCTTCACGGTAACTTTAATTTTTGTCGTTGCACGAACCTTTCAGAAAAATCAACTTTTCACCATGAGGAATCTGGGCAAATGAAGTCATCATTGTACGTGTCATACACATGGCTTGGGATTGTAACCCTTCAGGTGTCCTACCAGAGACAGAAGCCAGGTATCCCTTGCTATAATCCTCATTTGCATTAGAGAGGCACCTTGTAGGTTGCTTGTTATGGAACCATTCTGCTTGAATGCTTTCTCTCCTCAGGTCCTGTTTCATTATGCCAACACCATGGCAACAAGGTCCTGAATGAGAAAATCTTGGGGCAGATTGCTATTTTTGGAGGCAGGAGACAAAGACTCCAGAGGTGAAAGAGGCCATGGGGAAAGATGCATGAAAAAAAAAACACCACCCCACATTCCTGCTTAATAAAAGGAAGGCTCAGAGGCTATGGGACATAAGCACAAATAAAGGGTGTTCCCTGAATGGCCCAAGGGTACTTGGGCACATCTGCAGAGGATGCCAATGATCCACATTTTGACTTCCCTATATCTTATCTGTTTCTAAAATATGATTGCCTCTCTCAGGAAAATACATTTCAATTAGTATTCTGGTTTTAAGGCTCAGAACAATCTAACTTAGGTTAGGTGCTCTTTATTTAACTCTTTTGTTTGCTTGTTTATTTGATTTCTATAGCCGCCCATCTCAACAAGTGACTCTGGGCAGCGTACATCCTCAGTAGCTATCCTGTCTTACACTTACTCTCTCATTCTCTCTTTTTCTCTCTTGCAATTTTGGGAGGGGAGGTTGAGGGTCAAAATTAATGCACTAAAACCAGGGGTAGGCAACCTTGGCTCTTTTATGACTCGTGGAGTTCAACTCCCAGAATTCCTGAGCCAGCCACGCTGAGGGGAAAGGGAGAGATTTCCAAGCTGAGCCATGCTGGCTCAGGAATTCTGGGAGTTGAAGTCCACGAGTCATAAAAGAGCCAAGGTTGCCTACCCCTGCACTAAACATTTTACTAGTAAAACACCTGAACGGCCCAACCCCCTCAGGTAGTTCTCTTAATTTCTTTTCTGAATGTGCCCTTGTCATCTTCTGCAAAACTTCAGTGCATATGTTATATACTCCTACAAGGAGGGAGAAAGAGGGGACAAAGTCCCCAACACACACATTCTCCTGGCTTCAGTGGATGTACTGGAGGTGGTTGAGTGTTCATCTCCTAGTTATACAAACATACGGTATACAGAAAATCTTCAACAGGTGAGATGTAACCAAAGAACTCATGTGTCTTATCTAGCAACACGGGGGTGATTATGAGTAGCAATTGGATATTTTTTTCCCCAAAATGGGTGAAACTGAAATCTATTTTGTCACTATAGTATTTCCTGATATTTCTAGATGCAGCTTGAAGGCTCTCAGTACCAGATAGTAACTAATTTAAAACTTCAGCCTTCATACATTCAGCTTTAAGACTAAATGTAAATTCCAGGATTTAAAAATCAGTAAATACTTCTTTTTTTTCCCCTTTTCCTTTGTTTATTTCATTAATTGATGAAGACTTCCAGAAAACTCCAAACTGTGCATGCTAGAATTAGTCTAACAAGGGGATCTGGGTGTAACTAGGTTCTTCTTTATGCTGGCCCAAGTGTGTTCTTATGAATTAACTGCGGGTATAAGGGGAAGGGGAATAACAAGGACATTGCTGTTTTTGTTCTTATCAATAGTACTGAAGTTATTTTAGTTTATCTGCTGATTGGACTGCCAAGGTTGCTTCAGCAATTGAGGGAGCCAACAAATTGATTAAATAAATAAACAATGTTCACTTGCATACAAATGTAGCAGGCTGAGAAAGATCCACTGGGAATCCAAAATATCAAGAGACAACTTCATATTGGATAGGGAATTTGGGGGGGAAAGTGAAATTTACATGTGATGACAGACATTCCTACAGATTCACAAGAAGCCCCAAACCGATCCTCCATTATTAATGTTTAGCGCAAAGAAAACAAATAAACAAAAACCCCGCACACATGGTTTCAAGCTTTCTCTCTACCACCCTGCAGCAATCAGGGCCTGAAATTTTACTCTGTCAAAAAATATTAAATCTCAAAGCTTGAATTCTCAGGATTCCACAGCAGCTACCAAAATCTCTTTTGAAAGTTCACATTAAGTATTTGTAGCATGATTGAAACCATACATTGCCCTAGACTTTATCTCTAATTCTGAAAGAAGAGCAAAGTTGCCGGCTGGTTTCAAGAGTTGTCCTCTGCCCGTATCAGGGGACAAAAATCTAGTGCTCTAGTTGAAAACAGGACTGTTACTACAAACATTATACTTGCGACGTTGGCTATGGCTTCTCCTACCCAATTTTCAATAAGCCAAGGCACAAGTAAAATCGTTTCCTTCTCTTCTTTCCAATGAGAATATAACGGAAATTTGGCACAACTCTTCCCAATTGCACCTCAGCTGGAGATTCTGCTTACCCATGACAACGAGTGGCAGATATCCATAAGTATATTGTATTTAATCGTTCACATTAAAAGAGAGAGGGTTAGAACCTCTTTTGCCTGTCAAATTGTATGGGAGAATGTAGTTGAGAAGTACAAGAATTATGGCTTACATTGTGGTTCACATGGAGCCATAGGCAGGCAGCTGCCCGTTTCAGTTCTAGGGTTCCTCAATCACTCTTTGCAACTTATTGTACTTCATATTGCTGCGATGATAAAAAATAGACACGAAGGTACTTGTTCAACAGCAAAAATGGATTCCCAATACTCTTAACTCCAAATGGCTGGAGGAGAGAGTTTTTGTTAGAGGGAATTAGTGGCTGCAGGAATATCATCTCAGCAAAAGTTAGCCGCAGACAGAGGAAAAGTTAAGAATCCCTTCTACTTCTCTCTCCCCCTTTTTTTCCCCCCAAATGCTCCATACTGCTCTGCAAGTCAGTTTCAAGCATGGAGTTTAGTATTCCATATTTATTGCCAAACATTTAACTCCAGTTTTATTCCGCATAGTCCAAAGGACTAACAAACTCCTGGAACAATCCACATAAAAATCCGTCGGCATCTTATTACTTCTTATATCTCCATCTTTAACCAAGATGGAAGCAGTGATTGCAAGAGCTATGCTGGCCCATGGGATCCTTTGGTCCATTCAAAGTTTTGTGGTCGCCCAACCAAAGGGAGTGAGCTTGGAAGAAATGAAAGGGTTATAAATAAACACAACATTTAGGTCCTTTTGCTGATTACAGGGCAGAGCCGCAGTCTGGCTGTGCAGGAAACTTGCTCTCTTATTTTAGCAGCTTGTGTTTTGGGTGACCTGACTCTCAGGGCCACAAGTGAAGCCAGTCTCTGTTATCAAGATTTTCTTATTTCTTGTCAGCGAGTGGGACCTATGTGCTTATGGGGGGGGGGGGGGGGAAGGGTGGACTTGAAACTTGTAGAAGTACAAAGTTTGATATAATTCGCCACCAACACCACCATACTGGCCTAGCAGCTTATTCCTATCCATTCTGCCCAGTCTATGATATGCCCGGGCACATTTCTCATTCATTTCTCCAATATGGTTTATTAATTTACAGGTGATTAGAATGTTAATGTTAGAAATAGACATTTGAAAGCATTGCTATATACTGCACAAGCCAGAAAGAGGACTGATAAAATATCTACAGACCCCCTCACATCCTGGACATAAACTGTTTCAAATCCTCTGCTCAGGATGCCACTATAGGGCACTGCATGCCGAAACAGCTAGACAAAAAAGACAATTTTTTGCCGTTGTGCCATCATTCTGCTGAAGACCTAATTACCAAAGCACTGTCTTATGCCTAGGGATATCTACCCATGTAGTAGGACTCTATCACTATTATCCTTCTCATCTTTCCTGTTACCTGCTCTTATGGGTATCTTATGACTACCACTTTGTTGATTGTGTCTTATGATTTATGATTGTGTCTTATGATTTATGATTTATCACTTTCTTGCTTGTATGTACATTGTATGCACTGGAGACAAATTCCTTGTGTGTCCAAGAACACTTGGCCCATAAAGAATATCCTATCCTATCCTATCCTATCCTATCCTATCCTATCCTATCCTATCCCCATTCCCCATTCCTATTCCTATTCCTATTCCTATTCCTTCTAATTTCCATTTTGATATAGAATTCAGTTGGGGTGGAAGGGAGATCTGTTTCATGAGCAGTGCACCCAAAGAATTACAAAATATTTTTGGGGGAGAAAGTCTTCTTTCCTATATAAGGCAGTACCAATCAGCACCCCTAGGATTTTATAACTTTATGGGGGTTCCAAAGTGGAACTCTATGTAATATGCATGCCGAGATTATTAATTTCCAGATCAGATGCTGCCCAAACAAGAAGAGGAGAGGGACAATACACAGGATGATATAATCGCACAAATGCTGCCACTCACACACTTCCATTAGTTAAGTAAATGTGACAGTTACATGATTATCCCATCGTATGCATGTCCCTATTTTAGCATCATTGTGATATGCTACGAATGCTACTGGTTCTAGAGGAAACCCGACTAAGGAACAAGTTACAATTCCTTTTGTGCTGCAGGGCAGGCAGTTCATTCTCAGGAATTCCCATCTTGTACCACCTCTCCGCTTCTTCAAAAACAAGTTGGCCATCATCCTCCCACTGTTTAGGAGCTTTAAAAAGAGCCTTCCCTCTGCTTCACAATCACTATTTTTAATTTTCCACACTGTAAATATATTGAGGAAACGCAGCCAGGTACAGGGCAGTGGCCGGAGCTCCATTTTTTTCTACTTCCCGTTGGCCCAGGAGAGTTTGTTCTCCCAATTCCATCCTACACAACAGGAGGGAACAGGATTAAGGCCACTCGCCAAGCAGCACAAAGCTGCTGCAGGGAATAAGAGGGGTAAGTCCAATGGCTGATTGGAAGTGCCTTAGGTCAAACACAGTAGGGGCAGCCTTGAAATGGTTATTTGTAACTCAAAGGTTATATAGTGACAGTCTGCCACATTATGGCATAGGGCCTGGTTATTTGAGGGGCTGCCTATCTCCTCTAGTATCTCTCCAGCTGATCTGAACTGGCAGAAGTATGTGTGCTCTGGCTTCCTTCAATTAAACAATGCCATCTATAGGGACCTCGGAAGTGTGCCTTCTCTGCCAGCCCTCTGGAGTGAGGTTGCCCCCTCTCAAATTCAAATGGCCCCCACCCTACTGATACTTCAAAGGGTCCTAAAGCTCTGGCCTTTGGCAAAGGTGATTGAAGCTCCTTTTTCTTCTTTTTCTTTGTTCCCATCTGGATTTATCTCTGCCATCTTCATTCTTTTTTGTTTTCTGTGTTTTTTTCTTCTCCCAATGCTTTTTTAACAATTTGTAGACCACTTAGAGTAACTGGGAATCAGGTGGCATATAAATTGAATAAATGATGATGATGATGATGATGATGATGATGATGATGATGATGATGATTAGGGAAAAGGTATCAGAATTCTATTTCAGCTCCTGCACATATTGCCCATCTTCTCTTTTTTGGGGTGATTAATAAGTGACCCGTTTGTTCTCAAGATCAGAACAAAACTTTAAATGCTTCAAGAAATGTCACAACTGCTATGGGCAAGTGGGATTTTGTTCCAATAACACATGTGATCAAAAGAAAATGATAGCTTGTATATACATCTGCAGTATGACCGTCTCCTTTCATGAATAGAAAAGTGGTATTTCCAGGTTCAGACTGAAGCATGCCAAAAATCTAGGAAACCAGCTTGATCAGAGCCCATAATAGCCAGAAAAAAGTATACATATACAGCAGTGAATTACTGTCTCAGTGCTTTAATGAAAACCTTACATTTGTACAGAAAAGGAACGAGGGATACATTATGACAGGCCAAATCAGGACTTGTTTTACTAAGACCATATCAAAGTGATCTAAAAATGCTATTTCTCTTCCACTTAAGTTTCAGAGAAAATTCCCAAAGCTTCTGCAGTTAGTCAGCTATTGTAAGAGAAATCCCTGGTTGGTTGATTGTATCATATATGCATTATTGCATAAAATGTCTCTCTTATTTCAGATGTCTGCATCCCTTGAGTAAATTCCATATTTTCCAACATTTGATCTCCCCAGTAAAGGATTTGTGCATATCTGATATCTCTTCAGTGTGTTCATTTTTAAAATGCTACTTTCCAGTTTCAAGCATGAATGGACATTGCCCCCTCCTCCTTTGGCCACTTCCGGTCTCTCCAGGGGAGGTAGGAACTGTGGAGGGTACATCTTTGGGTGGCAGAAGGCCTGGTGGGGTGGTGGGGGGGGAAGAGAATATAATTGAAGGGAGTGTGCTGTTTGGGGTAGACTTTGTAAATTAGATTTCTACTGGAATCCAATTTGGAGCAGACAGCGCCGGGTTGACAGCTACTAACTTGATTATCTTCACCTTCTAATGTTCATTCTGTGGGAACTGCCAGCCAGCTCAGTTTGCAAGGAGGATGGGTTTGATTTAGCAATGGCCTTGGTAGGTCATTTGTTGATCTGGGGAAGGGACTGAGTTTTGTTTCGACGTGAAGCCATTTCGGTTCCCTCTGCTGTAAATATAATCTTCCATTGCTCAAGGCGAGGAGACTGGATTGCACAGCTCTGGAACCTGTGAAGCAATTCATGCTGCAGCTTCATTATTAGGTACTGGTAAGGGTTTAGGCAAATATCTTTAAACTCTGGACAGTCATCAATTCCTAAGGAGTCCTTTACTTATCCAGTTACAGTTGAATTAGCTGTAAAAATCTTTGGTGAGAGATTTCATACTTCTTCAGGTCCAGAAATTGTGGCTCCTGGATCCCTCATATCTATAATATTTAGAGTTCACCCACATGTGTAGCCTGCCCAGAGCTAGTACAGGTCACTATTTCTAAAGAGCAGGAATGTATGATGTCATTCTTTATCTATCTCTAGGCTTCAGGGAAGGCAACCTCCATATAGCTTTTTCTGTTCCACATCAACAAATTGTGTTTTATGTCTTGTGCCAGTTCAAGCAGCATAGTCCAGTCCATCTGCTTCAAGTCACAAAAAAGCCAACACAGTGCTGGGCTGCATTAACAGAGGGATAGAATCAAGATCACGTGAAGTATTAATACCACTTTACAATGCCTTAGTAAGGCCACACTTGGAATACTGCATCCAGTTTTGGTCACCACGATGTAAAAAAGATGCTGAGACTCTAGAAAGAGTACAGAGAAGAGCAACAAAGATGATTAGGGGACTG